>NC_086446.1:747359891-747659891 GCF_028390025.1 Pseudophryne corroboree | reverse complement strand
CAGCAACGTCGTCTGCCAAGGCCGATGCCCAATGTCATAGTACAGAGCATGTCAAATCCAAAACACCAAATATCAGTAAAAAAAGGACTCCAAAACCTAAAATAAAATTGTCGGAGGAGAAGCGTAAACTTGCCAATATGCCATTTACCACACGGAGTGGCAAGGAACGGCTGAGGCCCTGGCCTATGTTCATGGCTAGTGGTTCAGCTTCACATGAGGATGGAGGCACTCAGCCTCTCGCTAGAAAAATGAAAAGACTCAAGCTGGCAAAAGCAGTAGCACCGCAAAGAACTGTGCGTTCTTCGAAATCCCAAATCCACAAGGAGAGTCCAATTGTGTCGGTTGCGATGCCTGACCTTCCCAACACTGGACGTGAAGAGCATGCGCCTTCCACCATTTGCACGCCCCCTGCAAGTGCTGGAAGGAGCACCCGCAGTCCAGTTCCTGATAGTCAGATTGAAGATGTCAGTGTTGAAGTACACCAGGATGAGGAGGATATGGGTGTTGCTGGCGCTGGGGAGGAAATTGACCAGGAGGATTCTGATGGTGAGGTGGTTTGTTTAAGTCAGGCACCCGGGGAGACACCTGTTGTCCGTGGGAGGAATATGGCCGTTGACATGCCTGGTGAAAATACCAAAAAAATCAGCTCTTCGGTGTGGAACTATTTCAACAGAAATGCGGACAACAGGTGTCAAGCCGTGTGTTCCCTTTGTCAAGCTGTAATAAGTAGGGGTAAGGACGTTAACCACCTCGGAACATCCTCCCTTATACGTCACCTGCAGCGCATTCATAATAAGTCAGTGACAAGTTCAAAAACTTTGGGTGACAGCGGAAGCAGTCCACTGACCAGTAAATCCCTTCCTCTTGTAACCAAGCTCACGCAAACCACCCCACCAACTCCCTCAGTGTCAATTTCCTCCTTCCCCAGGAATGCCAATAGTCCTGCAGGCAATGTCACTGGCAATTCTGACGAGTCCTCTCCTGCCTGGGATTCCTCCGATGCATCCTTGCGTGTAACGCCTACTGCTGCTGGCGCTGCTGTTGTTGCTGCTGGGAGTCGATGGTCATCCCAGAGGGGAAGTCGTAAGCCCACTTGTACTACTTCCAGTAAGCAATTGACTGTTCAACAGTCCTTTGCGAGGAAGATGAAATATCACAGCAGTCATCCTGCTGCAAAGCGGATAACTGAGGCCTTGACAACTATGTTGGTGTTAGACGTGCGTCCGGTATCCGCCGTTAGTTCACAGGGAACTAGACAATTTATTGAGGCAGTGTGCCCCCGTTACCAAATACCATCTAGGTTCCACTTCTCTAGGCAGGCGATACCGAGAATGTAC
The DNA here is from genome assembly GCF_028390025.1 of Pseudophryne corroboree. Classification (NCBI taxonomy): domain Eukaryota; kingdom Metazoa; phylum Chordata; class Amphibia; order Anura; family Myobatrachidae; genus Pseudophryne; species Pseudophryne corroboree. The sequence goes on along the minus strand of NC_086446.1, from coordinate 747,658,554 downwards.
ACGGACGTCAGAAAAAGACTCACCAGTGTCCTAAAAAATGCAGTTGTACCCAATGTCCACTTAACCACGGACATGTGGACAAGTGGAGCAGGGCAGGGTCAGGACTATATGACTGTGACAGCCCACTGGGTAGATGTATGGACTCCCGCCGCAAGAACAGCAGCGGCGGCACCAGTAGCAGCATCTCGCAAACGCCAACTCTTTCCTAGGCAGGCTACGCTTTGTATCACCGGTTTCCAGAATACGCACACAGCTGAAAACCTCTTACGGCAACTGAGGAAGATCATCGCGGAATGGCTTACCCCAATTGGACTCTCCTGTGGATTTGTGGCATCGGACAACGCCAGCAATATTGTGTGTGCATTAAATATGGGCAAATTCCAGCACGTCCCATGTTTTGCACATACCTTGAATTTGGTGGTGCAGAATTATTTAAAAAACGACAGGGGCGTGCAAGAGATGCTGTCGGTGGCCAGAAAAATTGCGGGACACTTTCGGCGTACAGGCACCACGTACAGAAGACTGGAGCACCACCAAAAACTACTGAACCTGCCCTGCCATCATCTGAAGCAAGAAGTGGTAACGAGGTGGAATTCAACCCTCTATATGCTTCAGAGGTTGGAGGAGCAGCAAAAGGCCATTCAAGCCTATACAATTGAGCACGATATAGGAGGTGGAATGCACCTGTCTCAAGCGCAGTGGAGAATGATTTCAACGTTGTGCAAGGTTCTGATGCCCTTTGAACTTGCCACACGTGAAGTCAGTTCAGACACTGCCAGCCTGAGTCAGGTCATTCCCCTCATCAGGCTTTTGCAGAAGAAGCTGGAGACATTGAAGGAGGAGCTAACACGGAGCGATTCCGCTAGGCATGTGGGACTTGTGGATGGAGCCCTTAATTCGCTTAACAAGGATTCACGGGTGGTCAATCTGTTGAAATCAGAGCACTACATTTTGGCCACCGTGCTCGATCCTAGATTTAAAGCCTACCTTGGATCTCTCTTTCCGGCAGACACAAGTCTGCTGGGGTTCAAAGACCTGCTGGTGAGAAAATTGTCAAGTCAAGCGGAACGCGACCTGTCAACATCTCCTCCTTCACATTCTCCCGCAACTGGGGGTGCGAGGAAAAGGCTCAGAATTCCGAGCCCACCCGCTGGCGGTGATGCAGGGCAGTCTGGAGCGACTGCTGATGCTGACATCTGGTCCGGACTGAAGGACCTGACAACGATTACGGACATGTCGTCTACTGTCACTGCATATGATTCTCTCACCATTGAAAGAATGGTGGAGGATTATATGAGTGACCGCATCCAAGTAGGCACGTCAGACAGTCCGTACGTATACTGGCAGGAAAAAGAGGCAATTTGGAGGCCATTGCACAAACTGGCTTTATTCTACCTAAGTTGCCCTCCCACAAGTGTGTACTCCGAAAGAGTGTTTAGTGCCGCCGCTCACCTTGTCAGCAATCGGCGTACGAGGTTACATCCAGAAAATGTGGAGAAGATGATGTTCATTAAAATGAATTATAATCAATTCCTCCGCGGAGACATTGACCAGCAGCAATTGCCTCCACAAAGTACACAGGGAGCTGAGATGGTGGATTCCAGTGGGGACGAATTGATAATCTGTGAGGAGGGGGATGTACACGGTGATATATCGGAGGGTGATGATGAGGTGGACATCTTGCCTCTGTAGAGCCAGTTTGTGCAAGGAGAGATTAATTGCTTCTTTTTTGGGGGGGGTCCAAACCAACCCGTCATATCAGTCACAGTCGTGTGGCAGACCCTGTCACTGAAATGATGGGTTGGTTAAAGTGTGTATGTCCTGTTTTGTTTATACAACATAAGGGTGGGTGGGAGGGCCCAAGGACAATTCCATCTTGCACCTCTTTTTTCTTTTATTTTTCTTTGCGTCATGTGCTGTTTGGGGAGGGTTTTTTGGAAGGGACATCCTGCGTGACACTGCAGTGCCACTCCTAAATGGGCCCGGTGTTTGTGTCGGCCACTAGGGTCGCTAATCTTACTCACACAGTCAGCTACCTCATTGCGCCTCTTTTTTTCTTTGCGTCATGTGCTGATTGGGGAGGGTTTTTTGGAAGGGACATCCTGCGTGACACTGCAGTGCCACTCCTAAATGGGCCCGGTGTTTGTGTCGGCCACTAGGGTCGCTAATCTTACTCACACAGTCAGCTACCTCATTGCGCCTCTTTTTTTCTTTGCGTCATGTGCTGATTGGGGAGGGTTTTTTGGAAGGGACATCCTGCGTGACACTGCAGTGCCACTCCTAAATGGGCCCGGTGTTTGTGTCGGCCACTAGGGTCGCTAATCTTACTCACACAGTCAGCTACCTCATTGCGCCTCTTTTTTTCTTTGCGTCATGTGCTGATTGGGGAGGTTTTTTGGAAGGGACATCCTGCGTGACACTGCAGTGCCACTCCTAAATGGGCCCGGTGTTTGTGTCGGCCACTAGGGTCGCTAATCTTACTCACACAGTCAGCTACCTCATTGCGCCTCTTTTTTTCTTTGCGTCATGTGCTGATTGGGGAGGGTTTTTTGGAAGGGACATCCTGCGTGACACTGCAGTGCCACTCCTAAATGGGCCCGGTGTTTGTGTCGGCCACTAGGGTCGCTAATCTTACTCACACAGTCAGCTACCTCATTGCGCCTCTTTTTTTCTTTGCGTCATGTGCTGATTGGGGAGGGTTTTTTGGAAGGGACATCCTGCGTGACACTGCAGTGCCACTCCTAAATGGGCCCGGTGTTTGTGTCGGCCACTAGGGTCGCTAATCTTACTCACACAGTCAGCTACCTCATTGCGCCTCTTTTTTTCTTTGCGTCATGTGCTGATTGGGGAGGGTTTTTTGGAAGGGACATCCTGCGTGACACTGCAGTGCCACTCCTAAATGGGCCCGGTGTTTGTGTCGGCCACTAGGGTCGCTAATCTTACTCACACAGTCAGCTACCTCATTGCGCCTCTTTTTTTCTTTGCGTCATGTGCTGATTGGGGAGGGTTTTTTGGAAGGGACATCCTGCGTGACACTGCAGTGCCACTCCTAAATGGGCCCGGTGTTTGTGTCGGCCACTAGGGTCGCTAATCTTACTCACACAGTCAGCTACCTCATTGCGCCTCTTTTTTTCTTTGCGTCATGTGCTGATTGGGGAGGGTTTTTTGGAAGGGACATCCTGCGTGACACTGCAGTGCCACTCCTAAATGGGCCCGGTGTTTGTGTCGGCCACTAGGGTCGCTAATCTTACTCACACAGTCAGCTACCTCATTGCGCCTCTTTTTTTCTTTGCGTCATGTGCTGATTGGGGAGGGTTTTTTGGAAGGGACATCCTGCGTGACACTGCAGTGCCACTCCTAAATGGGCCCGGTGTTTGTGTCGGCCACTAGGGTCGCTAATCTTACTCACACAGTCAGCTACCTCATTGCGCCTCTTTTTTTCTTTGCGTCATGTGCTGATTGGGGAGGGTTTTTTGGAAGGGACATCCTGCGTGACACTGCAGTGCCACTCCTAAATGGGCCCGGTGTTTGTGTCGGCCACTAGGGTCGCTAATCTTACTCACACAGTCAGCTACCTCATTGCGCCTCTTTTTTTCTTTGCGTCATGTGCTGATTGGGGAGGGTTTTTTGGAAGGGACATCCTGCGTGACACTGCAGTGCCACTCCTAAATGGGCCCGGTGTTTGTGTCTGCCACTAGGGTCGCTAATCTTACTCACACAGTCAGCTACCTCATTGCGCCTCTTTTTTTCTTTGCGTCATGTGCTGATTGGGGAGGGTTTTTTGGAAGGGACATCCTGCGTGACACTGCAGTGCCACTCCTAAATGGGCCCGGTGTTTGTGTCGGCCACTAGGGTCGCTAATCTTACTCACACAGTCAGCTACCTCATTGCGCCTCTTTTTTTCTTTGCGTCATGTGCTGATTGGGGAGGGTTTTTTGGAAGGGACATCCTGCGTGACACTGCAGTGCCACTCCTAAATGGGCCCGGTGTTTGTGTCGGCCACTAGGGTCGCTTATCTTACTCACACAGTCAGCTACCTCATTGCGCCTCTTTTTTTCTTTGCGTCATGTGCTGATTGGGGAGGGTTTTTTGGAAGGGACATCCTGCGTGACACTGCAGTGCCACTCCTAGATGGGCCAGGTGTTTGTGTCGGCCACTAGTGTCGCTTAGCTTAGTCATCCAGCGACCTTGGTGCAAATTTTAGGACTAAAAATAATATTGTGAGGTGTGAGGTATTCAGAATAGACTGAAAATGAGTGGAAATTATGGTTTTTGAGGTTAATAATAATATGGGATCAAAATGACCCCCAAATTCTATGATTTAAGCTGTTTTTTAGTGTTTTTTTAAAAAAACACCCGAATCCAAAACACACCCGAATCCGACAAAAAAAATTCGGTGAGGTTTTGCCAAAACGCGGTCGAACCCAAAACACGGCCGCGGAACCGAACCCAAAACCAAAACACAAAACCCGAAAAATTTCAGGCGCTCATCTCTAGTTTTGTTATCCCATTCAAAACCAAGAAATATATTTTCAGGAACTTGAGATATCTGCAGTCAAGCAAGCTGCCCTCCCACCAGAAAATGATGAATGTTAAGCCTACTCCACTATCCATCCCTCCCCTGTGTATTAAACACCCCCTACCACCCCGGAAGTCATGTACCGGGGCCCCTTCATTCAGCCCAATGCCCTCTTCTACAGTTTAGTGTTCTCCCTCCCGCCCCATCTGTGCAGTAAAGGAGCAATTAGCAGAAATTACTGCTCCAGGTCCTACATGCTGAGCGGAAGATAGAACACCCCCTACCACCCACGGGACATCAAAGCTGCCGCTGATAGCACCCCCCACCCCTACCGCTGGAGGACGGGTAGGGGGCTTAATGCATTGCTGTGCCCAGGGGCCTACACTGCCGTTAAGACGGCCCTGCCTGAAAATCAGATGGTGCTCCCGGCCTCCTGGAAGATTGGGCAAGTCTCCTGGCAGAACACCATCCGCCCGCAGAACATCGCCTCTGCCAACACACCCACACCTCTCCGCACAATGTTGTGCAGTGGGGAAGGAGCCACAATGACATGGTCACGCAGAAACGCCCCCTGTCCCGCCCCTATTCAGCATCCTGTCGTCCCCCCATGCACAACCGCCCCCCCCCCCCCCCCCACACACACACACACTCTGCCGACCTTCTCCCTTAGACCAATCTAAAATTGCAGCTCTTTCAAATCCGCTTTAGTGTGGTGCACTAGGAGCAAATGCAGGATCTCTGAAGGGAGGGGGGTTTTCCTCATACCAAGTGCAGTGTGTGCAATACTCAACTGTATGTCAGTCTTATGAGGTGTGGCTATTAAATAACGAGACTGATGCTATCATTTACGTTTAAATACATTTTAACGCTGCCCCCTTTCTATGTACTCCCCTCCTGCATCCATACACCGCTGCATTCTTATTTCAAAGCTGTGTTGTAGCTCATTATCTGTCAGCTCTCTCAGCAGCTCCATTGTTTTCTTCTTTACCTAAAGGGGGGTACACACGGAGAGATCCGTGCTTAAAATCTAAGCAATCTTGCTAGATTGCTTAGATTTTAAGCACGGATCTGCCGTGTGTATGCCCTCCAGCGATAGCGATGCGCGGCCCCGCGCATCGCTATCGCCGATGCTAGATTGAGCCTGCATGCAGGCTCAATCTAGCGAGTCGCTCACTTCACCGTTGTGTGAAGTGAGCGGCCCCCCGTCGGCTTTCCCCCTCGCTCAGCACATCGCGCTGTGCTGAGCGGGGGGAGAGATGTGTGCTGAGCGGTCTGTGTTAAGATCGCTCAGCACACATCTCTCCCGTGAGTACCCCCCTTTAGTAACTGATGCAAAACGGGTTCCCTTGAGTACAGATTTGACTTTAAGGAAAAGAAAGAAGTCACACGGTGCTAGGTCACAGGCCACATCAGTGCAGCGGCGGGCGTCCAGTGCAGGGACCGTGTATTGGTTCCCAGCACCGGACCTGAAGCAGCGCGGCTCAGTGCAGCAGGAGCGACACTTCAAACTTGGCGCTGTTTTGGCAGCCAATTGGAAGTGCCGGCGGCGGGATTTTGAATCCAGCACCGTCCGTGAGCCAATAGCGGCTCACGGGGTGCCGGCCAATGGAAAGCGGGTGCGTCATAGGCCCCGCCACCGGCGAGTGACGTCAGACGCCGCCGGGAGGGTGAAGATGAAGGAGACCGCGCGGAAGAGTGGAGAAGAGTCAGGCGGTGCCAGGAAGAAGAGGACGCCGCGGAGGGAGTTCCTGAGGCCGCGGAAAAGACAGCGCCAGGCAAGATGTCCAGAGGTGGCTGGACGCGGAGAGGCAACGTCGGCGCCGCTGGCTAGGACGGGCCAACGGCAGAAGATTGAAGGCGCGGACCGGACAAGCCTCAAGGAGTGGGAAGAAAGAGCTGATGAAGCTCCCCCATGTTGCCTCTCCCACCGGGTCAGGTAGGCCCTTTTAAGGTGCCCCTGCTACCCCTACCCCTCCCTAGACCATCAGGGATTGGGCACTAGGCCCGTGGGCTCATTCAGGCTCCAGGCCTGTGGGGCATGATAGGCGGGCAATAGGCCCGTGGGGCAAGACCAGGCAATAGGCCTGTGGCCACATTAGAGGGCATTAGGCCCTAGTTAAAGTGCGGCACCTAGGGTATATAAGGTGACTCTGGGTATTAGGCCCAGAGTCACCCATCCAGCTCCATGTTAGGCGGGCGCTAGGCCTGTTGGTAAAGTCAGGCCTCCGGCCTGTGTGCATTTAGGGAGTGCAGTAAGTGTATGGGAGGTGGGTAGGCTGTACGGCGCCCACTCCCCAGTAATCTAAAGCAGATAGGAACTTAAAGGGACAGCAGCATTGTAGATACTTGTACTGTACTGTGTTATTGAATTGTTGTTCCCGTGCAGGGCCAAGTTTGCTTATAGTTTGTTTAGTTTTGTTGCACCACACACACAGAGTTAGTTGAGGGCTCTGGTTATAGTTAGTGTAGTGGTGTTACATCAGGATAGAGTTGGGCCCTGCACGGCTGTTGTTTGGTTGCCTCCTTACAAGGACCTGTAAGTGGAGAGGAAGATCGCAGTCAGGAGCGGTTCTTGGTGCGGGCAAGCAGTGACTGCATCCGGGGCGCTGCGGCCTGGGGGCGCGGCCGCAGTCACCCCGCAGGCACCGCCGCCTACCCGCACCACGCTCACCGGCTGCAGCGGACGCCGTGGGCTGTGTGGGCATCCGCTGCAGCCGGCTCCAGTGACAGACACTAGAGGTCATTATTGACCTCTAGTGTCTGTGCGGCGCTGCTATGGGAGAGACGTCATGATGTCTCTCCCATAGAGAGGAGCCGCAGGAGGCCAGAAGGAGCAGCAGCAGCGGTCGGGAAGCAGGAGCGGGGCAGTGGTAAGTATTTATTTTTTATTTTTGTGTTTGTTTGTAAGCGGCTACTAAGGGGCACAACTATTGGGGGCAAAGCAACGGCACAGCAACAGAGGGCACAACTACTGGGGGCAAAGCAACAGGGGGCACAACTACTGGGGCAAATCTACTGGGGGCATAGCTACAGGGGGCACAACTACTGGGGGCACAGCGACAGGGGGCAAAGAAACAGGGGGCACAGCAACAGAGGGCACAACAACTGGGGGCAAAGCAACAGGGGGCACAACTACTGGGGGCAAAGCAACAGGGGCACAGCGACGGGGCATAGCTATAGGGGGCACAACTACTGGGGGAAAATCTACTGGGGGAATAGCTACAGGGGGCACAGCTACTGGGGGCACAGCTACAGGGGGCAAATCTACTGGGGGCAAATCAACTGGGGGGCACAACTACTTGGGGCAATTCTGGGGGCACAGCTACTGGGGTCATAACTGTGGCCACTCCCCTCCCCTATGAAGCCACGCCCCTATTTTTTGCTGCGCACCTCCGGCTGTCTTGCCTCGGGGGGTGGGGGTGGGGGTGGCGGGGCGCCAGTGGAAACTTTCGCACTGGGCGCCACAAGGTCTAGAACCGGCCCTGATCGCAGTGCAAGACTGGCAACGGTGAGTAACATCTGTCTCTCTCTGTCCCTCCTGTCTGTCCCCTGAGCGCCGGTTCGGTGGACCTTGCACGTGCGAGAAAGAGTAATACTTGGTGACTAGTGCCTCTCTTCCCCTAGCTGGTCTGGACTACAAGGCCGGATCGCTGCGTTGAGGTCCCAGGAAGGGTTCCCGTTCGAAAAGAAGTTCTGAGTCCGGAAGTCGAGAAGGGCAGTTTGCGGTAAGAAGCGAATCACACCTGCACGGCAGCACGTGCTACACCACACCGCCACCCTCACATATGGAGAGTGTTCTAGCATTGCAATCTATTCCTCGGCCAAATACTGCTTCACAGGGAGAGCTGTGTGGGCTGGTGCGTTGTCCTGATGGAGAATAAATCCATTTTTCCACAGCTCTGGCCTCTGTCTTCTGATTCTTTCGCAAAAAGTGTCTAGGACATTTTTGTAGTAATGTTGAGTTACTCTTGCACCTTCTGGTACCCAGTCTCCCAAAATAACCCCTTTGATGTCAGTTTAGAATGTAAGCTCTCACGAGCTTTGCTTCTTTGTTTACTCTGTAATTGGGCGCTGCGGATCCCATGTGCCACCTTATAAATAAAGTATAATAATAATAATAATAATAATAATAACGAAAACAATTCCCATGGCTTTGAATTTAGATTTGCATTGACGTGCTTTCCTCATTCTAGGTGATGACGGTGTTTTCCAGTGCATGGACTTTTGTCTCAGGATCATACTGGAAAATCTATGTCTACTCTCATCACAGCTAATAACTTTATCTAAAAAATGTGAATCCACTTGATTTTGTTCCAAAAATGTCTCTACAAATTCACTTTTGATTTTCTTTCTGCTCGGCAGTGAGAAGCCTTGGAACCATCTTAGCACAAACATTGGTCATGTTAAGATCTTGATGCAAAACTTGCCTAAGAGTTTCTCTGTCGATGCTTACCATTTCTGTTATCATTCAGATGTTGGGTCGATGGCCAATTCAGAAATGTTCTAATTTTTTCCACATTTTTGTTGGCTTTTGATTTGCAGGGCCTTCCGAGATGTTAATCATCTTCAACATTCGCACGACCATCACTAAACCTTTTCTGCCACTCAAACACACATGCAAGTAACCTGTAAGCCTCGGTTAGCATCCGGAAAAATGCGTTGGATATTATGTTCAACTTAACGAAAAATGTAGCAGTCTGTGTGAGAGGGGTGACACCTGCAAAGCGGTTTTGGGAATATCATGCCTGAGGGTTGGATTTGGCTTGGGCAGGTGTTTTTAAGTGGAGCTGACACAAAGCGAGTGTAAATGAAGCGAGGAGGATTTATCCTGATGGTGAATGAATGTTGATACATGTACTTGGAAGAATCGTTGGTGTTCTAGCAGTGACAAGCCCGGAGGCAGCTATAATAGGAATAAAACTTTATTAAGAATAGAATCTGTGGATCACTGCAGATTCTGTATGATACATAATGATATCAGGTTAACAATTGTAAAGATGATGGAACTGGAATAATGACAGGGATGATGACCAGAATGGACTGAAGTGCTGTCTGGAATCTTGACACTAGAAGTCCTGAAGAAAGGCAGAAGTCCACTTAACAATAAAGTCTAAATAGAGCCAGAACGGACTGGAGTGCTGACCGGGCTGGATCCAGAATCTTGACACTGAAAGTCCTTGGAGATATTGCAGAGTACTTTAGAACAATAACACATAACATAACACTAGAGACCGGAATGGCCTGGAGTGCTGACCGGCCTGGATCCGGAATCTTGACACTGAAAGTCCTGAAGTTCACATAACAATAGAGTCCGGAATGGACTGGAGTGCTGACCGGCCTGAATCCGGAATCTTGACACTGTAAGTCCTTGGAGATATTGCAGAGTACTTTAGAACAATAACACATAACATAACAATAGAAACCGGAATGGCCTGGAGTGCTGACCGGCCTGGATCCGGAATCTTGACACTGTAAGTCCTTGGAGATATTGCAGAGTACTTTAGAATTTACCAGACTGGAACTGGATCAGAGCAATGCAGAGTTCTGAGGATTGGGCAATGGAGGATCAGCTGATGGAATCCAAGATGTCCAGACTTGGAGGCAGGAGTGTAGCGAGGGTGGTTCCGGTGGAGCACGAGCTCCGGGCGCCAAAAAAGTTAGAGGGCGCGCTGCCCTACCCTTCCCGTGGGCCACTGGAAGCCACAGAGCAGGAGGAGAAGTATTGAAGGGAGGGGAAAGAATTGGACTGTGGGTGGCGCACTGAAGTTAAATAAACACTCTCTTAAAATGTAACTTTTAATTCATTTGAATTTAAAAAAAACAGTAACTGTGAAATATTAAAATAGATCTGGACAAGTGCAAGACACAGTGTAACATAAATATTAAAAAACACACTCTCTTACTCCAATGTGTTGTGCAATATCTAATATGTTATATACGATAATGATAGGTTCTATGACCTTTCGCAAAATTGATTTAGTGCTGTCAGGAAGTTATCCCTGTCAATAGCTGGGTGCAATGAGTGCGAGCGACAGTATGATAATCCCACGTGTAATCACCGATCCCAATGAACCTCAGATAAGTGTATTGTTATCGATGAATTCCCGTAAAAAAGGAAAATTATCTAATAAATAATAGAGAGTTTACAAACATCACATGGATTAGTAAATTTATTTCAAGAAGTGCCTCTCTGTACCTAGTGTATTGGCGTTCTCAGTCTCTGCTGTCAGCGTCACTATATTATTGTATGCTTTAATAGGCGTTCTCAGTCTCTGCTGTCAACGTCCCTGTATTACTAGGTACAGATGATATATATTTAGGAGGTTCACCGCTGAATACCAGTTATCAGCTTGAATTATTCATAGAGATAAGTTGGTTGTGGCGTATCTTATAGTATGTATGGGCGTTCTCAGTCTATGCTGTCAACGCGTAGGGTGCCAACCCTCTAAGTGCCACCCTCCTATATATACAGAGCTGGTTTGCTGGCGTTCTCAGTTTATACTGTCAACGTCTGTATGAAATTACTAGCTTGTAACTTCTATTCATGTGATGAGATGGACTATTATATATGTGTATTGTCATTCAACACTCTCAGTCCTGCTCTCTCATGGGTTAATCTTCATAACATGACTTTCATCCGTAGTCATACACTTTATCTGGTATTAATTGCTATCACTTCACAAATAGTATGTTTCACGTGTGATTAATTATTGGAGAATCATTACTGCCAATATTATACAGGTCAGGCAATCTCTAGGTATAATTTCATATTCTGTACCATAGGAGTATGTTACACTGCCAACCCTTTATGCGAGGGTGATTACTTGCTTTTTACTAAGACATTCACATCAGACATAAGTATCTGTATATTTTTTCTGTATAGTCTGCCCATTGATATAAACGTTGGGCACCGGGGCCCTCATTCCGAGTTGTTCACTCGCAAGCTGCTTTTAGCAGCTTTGCACACGCTAAGCCGCCGCCTACTGGGAGTGAATCTTAGCTTCTTAAAATTGCGAACGAAAGGTTCTCAAAATTGCGAAAATACTTCTCTGTGCAGTTTCTGAGTAGCTCGAGACTTACTCTGCCAGTGCGATCAGTTCAGTGCTTGTCGTTCCTGGTTTGACGTCACAAACACACCCAGCGTTCGCCCAGACACTCCTCCGTTTCTCCAGCCACTCCCGCGTTTTTCCCAGAAACGGTAGCGTTTTTTCACACACTCCCATAAAACGGCCAGTTTCCGCCCAGAAACACGCACTTCCTGTCAATCACATTACGAACACCAGAACGAAGAAAAAACCTCGTAATACCGTGAGTAAAATACCTAACTGCATAGCAAATTTACTTGGCGCAGTCGCACTGCGGACATTGCGCATGCGCATTAGCGACTAATCGATCCGTTGCGAGAAAAAAATAATGAGCGAACAACTCGGAATGACCCCCCAAGTTGTATTCACAATGTATCTCTTACTGTGATTAACACTCTTTGTAGTTCAACTGAGCCACACTTTCATTGTACAGTTCCAACACATTTGTTTATTATTTTAACTTTAATTTAAAGTGTAGATGCTTTTATAGTAGCTCTAGTTGTCCCACTGTCTAAGCCTTATTAGGCATAAAGGCTTTGTGTGTGGTTTACAAGTGGATACATATGCTGTGCACTGAGCTATAGTAACAATGGGGGTCATTCCGAGTTGTTCGCTCTGTATTTTTTTCTCGCAACGGATCGATTAGTCGCTAATGCGCATGCGCAATGTCTGCAGTGCGACTGCGCCAAGTAAATTTGCTATGCAGTTAGGAATTTTACTCACGGCATTACAAGGTTTTTTCTTCGTTCTGGTGATCGTAATGTGATTGACAGGAAGTGGGTGTTTCTGGGCGGAAACTGGCCGTTTTATGGGTGTGTGCGAAAAAACGCTACCGTTTCTGGGAAAAACGCGGGAGTGGCTGGAGAAACGGAGGAGTGTCTGGGCGAACGCTGGGTGTGTTTGTGACGTCAAACCAGGAACGAAACTGAATGAACTGATCGCAGTTGCCGAGTAAGTCCGGAGCTACTCAGAAACTGCTAAGAAGTGTCTATTTGCAATTCTGCTAATCTTTCGTTCGCAATTTTGGTAAGCTAAGATTCACTCCCAGTAGGCGGCGGCTTAGCGTGTGCAAAGCTGCTAAAAGCAGCTTGCGAGCGAACAACTCGGAATGACCCCCAATGTTGCTATCTTACAAAGCTGTGAGGACAGATTCTGTTACTATGTTAGAGCTGCAGCTGCGTTCTCATAGTACACAGATAACTGGTAAATATCTTCAGTGTCAGATATATAAGCAGCAGATAATCACTAGCTACTAAGTGGTTTCCTCTAATGTGTTGTCACAGCTGCGCTCATATTAAACATATTAAGTATATATATTTAATAATTAGCTTTTAGTTAGGCTGCAAATGCTTTTATAGTGATAGCTCTTGTTGTCCCGCTGTCTGAGCCTTATTAACCACCAAAGCACTGTGTGTGGCTTACAGATAGATATATGCATAAAGCACTAAGCTATAATCACAATGTTGCTATCTTGGACAATTGTAAGGTCAGATTCTGTCACTATGTTCTAGCTGCAGTTACATTCTCCTGACACACCTGCAACTGGTAAGTTTCCTCAGTCTCCGGTATGAATACACCGGCTCACCAGCTGCTATGCTGTATTGTGCTACACTGATATGGCAGTTAACATCATTTGTATTGCTCAGAAAAATTTCAATAATCTCCCCCTTAAATGTAGTTCGCACCCTTAACACCTGACTAGCACTACATAAATTATTATGCACATTTTAATGAACACATGAGTATAGAGTGAAAACGCCGACGCGCGTTTCACAGTTAATTTTTCGTCAGGAGGAGAAGTAGAGGGGGCGCACACTTGGTCGGACTCTGAGACTAGGGGCGACCTTTCCGAGTTGATCGCTCGCTAGCTAGTTTTAGCAGCCGTGCAAACGCTATGCCGCCACCCACTGGGAAGTGTATTTTAGCTTAGCAGAAGTGCGAACGCATGTGCAGCCGAGCTCTGCAAAAACAGTTTGTGCAGCTTCTGAGTAGCTCTGAAACTACTCAGTGCTTGCGATCACTTCATCCTATTCATGTCCGGATTTGACATCATATACCCGCCCAGCGAACGCCCAGCCACGCCTGCGTTTTTGCAAACACTCCCTGAAAACGGTCAGTTGACACCCAGTAACGCCCCCTTCCTGTAAACCTTCTTGCGACCGTCAGTGCGAAGGAAAACTTTGCTAGAACCTGTGCACAACCACAACGGGCTTTGTGCCTGTACGTCGCGCGTGCGCATTGCGGAGCATATGCATGCGCAGAAATGCAGTTTTTTAGCCTGAACGCTGTGCTGCGAACAACGGCAGCTAGCGATCAACTCGGAATGACCCCCTAGGTAGGGAACAGGGCAGGCCATAGGGCACAGCAGGAAACACTGACAGCCGGCACATGCCGGAGCTCTGCCGTCCTCTTTATACGTCTTACTGTCTGCTTCTGTCCTTCTCTCTCTGCTGCAGCACCGATCTATTTTCTGGAAGCTGCAGCACTTCTCTACTTCAGATGCTGCAGCTGCTCTCTCTACCCTAGCTGCTGCAGCACCTCTTTCTGTCTCAACTTCTGCAGAACCTCTTTCTGCTCCGGTTGCTGCAGTACTTCTTTCTAATGTAATGTGAATGGGTACTATTTTGTGGCCACGCACCTGCCCAGTGAAGCCATTATTTTCTTTATTATTACCAGTTGTTAATTTTTGTTGGGAGCCAATTAACCTAGCAGTATAGTTTTGTATTGTGGGAGGAAACCGGAGTACCCAGAGGAAACCCACCCAAGCACGGGGAGAATATACAAACTCCACACATGGTGGTACTCGAATCCATGACCTCAGTGCTGAGAGGCAGTAATGTTAACCATTCGTAATGCCACACCCTTATATTATTGTTGCAAGCGTTTGGCACACACTGATCCTATTTTAGACAATGGGGGGGGCACCCAAAGGAAACTTTCACCCTGAGCTCCACAAGGTCTAGTTGGCTAGGCCCCCAAGTTCAGTACAGGAGAGGGGAGCGTCAAAACATAACCTTGCTCCGGGCACCATGGCACCTAGCTACACCTCTGCTTGGAAGGAAACTCTCACTAGGCCCAAACACAGAGAAATAAGAATAATGGAGAATGAACACTGAAACAATGGAAGACAGCGCTGTGAAGTGCTATGCACAGAGATAGCGGCCACTGCAGGAGACCTCATACGGGATCAGCGCCGGCGGACCTCTGGGAGCAATGTATTTACACAGCGCACACCAACCTCTGCGCGAGGCAGTACAGACACCTCGTAGGTAAGAAAGTGTTTTTAAAATCTGGAGTGTGACAGGGAAAGTTCAGGGTCTATAACCCCGATAGACTACACTGAATTTTGGGGTTATAGACTACACTGAATTTTAATTATGGATATATGTTTTTATCTCCAATTTATTTTTTCCCTTTCTCTATGAGTCTTGTAGCATATCGGAACTGAATTCTTTGTATATTTGTGTATACTTGCCCAATAAAGCTGATTCTGATTCTCTTTTTGTTGGCAGCTGCTCTCTGTTATCTCTGCTCTGATGTGCTGAGTGATCGCTCTGTACTACAGATACAGCAGCCTAGGTTGTATATTCAATTAGGGTCGAAAACTGCCGTCTGTCGAAAAGACGGCAGTTTTCGGCTTTTTAAGGTCGAATCATGATTCGACCTATTCAGTCCCAGCAGTTTTTATTCGACAAGTCGTGGAATTCGACTTATCGAATAGTACGTGAATCAGTGGTATAGCTGCCGATTCAGGTACTTTTGAGGGAAACGGGGCCAAATTCTACAGGATTTGGCCCCGTTTCCGACCATCTCAGTCCGACATAAAAAAATGTCGGACTGAGATGTGGGACCCAGAGGAGGAGAGGAGGGGGAGCCGCGGGGAGATGGGGGACATCCGCGGGCAAACAGAGGAGGTCAGCGCTATAGCAAAGCGCTGCAGCAGGATGTCACACAGCCGCGCCGCTCACGGCAGCATCCACCCGGCTCCAGCAAGTGAGGTCACGCTTGCTGGAGCCGGGTGGACACTGCCGTGAGGTCGGGCGGCTGTGAGACATCCTCCTGCAGCGCTACTGTAGCGCTGATCTCCTCCGTCTTCCCGCGGCTGTCCCCGCTGGTCTCCCCGCGGCTCCCCCCCCCCCTACTCGTCTGGGTCCCACATCTCAATTCGACTTTTTAAAAGTCGAATTGAGATGAGATTGAATAGGGGTTGTCGGATTCATTGCGACAAATGCATGTCGGAATGGATCCGACCCTAACTGAATATACCCCTAGGTTGCAAAAGCTGCTGCCACTTTGCATATGCAGCAGCACTTGAAAAAACGTATAAATAATATACTGTATGACTGCTGTTGTGGTTATGATTTGAACCGCTGACTGGGAATGCAGTGGGTATAGGGGCTTCCCTGACAAGTGGAAACTCCCCCTGCGATTGCCTTTGGGCGCATCATGTGGTTCATCGTCCGACGTCCATAGCCTCAGAGTTGAAAAATAGCGGAAGGCTCTGGGCAAGGATGTTTTAGAGCAGGACAAAGTTACCACATGTTTTTTGGGGTGACTCAATGGCCCTAATTCAGACCTGATCGCTAGCAGGTGATTTTTTGCACTGTTGCGATCAAATAGTCGCCGCCTACAGGGGGAGTGTATTTTCACTTTGCAAGTGTGCGAACGCATATGTAGCAGAGCTGTACAAACAGATATTGTGCAGTCTCTGCGCAGCCCAGGACTTACTCAGCCGCTGCGATCACATCAGCCTGTCCGGGGCCGGAATTGACGTCAGGAACCCACCCTGCAAACGCTTGGGAACGCCTGCGTTTTTCCAGACACTCCCAGAAAATGGTCAGTTGCCACCCACAAACGCCCTCTTCCTGTCAATCTCCTTGCTAATGCCCGTGCGAATGGATCCTTCGCACAAACCCATCGCTGAGCGGCGATCCGCTTTGTACCCGTGCGACTCGCCTGCGCATTGTGCTGCATATGCACGCGCAGTTTAGACCTGATTGCAGGCTGTACGAAAATGCAGTCTAGCGATCAGGTCTGAATTACCCCCAATATACGTTGCTCGTCATCTAATGCACTAATCCTATGCAATCTGGTTTATATGACCATTTACAATTGGGAACAAATAGTACAAAGCAATAAGTCGCCCATAGGTTTATTGTGACACACTTAAACATATATAAACTTAAACTAGCTTAGCACTAAGAAATACCGACATGGACACCAACTGCTAGATTTAAAAGGTCAACAGGTATTTATTGTTTGATGACCTAATTTTAACTATGTATGGGAGGATGGCAAAGAAAGGCGCTACCAACTCACCAGTACCAGTCAACTAGAATAATACCAAATAGCCTAGGAGGGGACTCACCACCGCCTCCTACAGCATAACCCGCATTGTGCAGGACTCACCACCCTTTACTCTAGCAGAGCAATGGACGAACCCGCACGGGAACGTCCGTAGTCCACCCGCAGGGGGAGGACACACTCGTCGTCTTCCAAAAAGGGGGTGCTTCACACACTGGCGTGCGCAGCACATTTTATTAGGGGGTGCACCGTCGGGGGATGGGGGGGTGTCTAGCACCGCCTTTTGGGCGTGTTTAGTACCATCTATTGATGGTCAACACATTTAAAATATCCATCTTTGAACCAATCCTAATAAAGCAGATACATTGTCAGATGTGGTGTGCACCAAACAAAAACCCCTGATGGCACTCACTGCAATTACACTGCTCCTCCTCAGCCTGGTCTTGCTGCCACTCTCTTTCCCCTGCAAGCTGCACCAGCTTACTTACAAGTCAGTCACTCACTGACACTGACTGTCGCAGACTAGTACTGGTGCTGCTGGAAAAATGAGTGACGTGTCAATGCTGCTGCCGGCCGTCTGCCAGTATTGAATTTGTCTTCCTAAGAGGAATGCTGGCTGCATGCTGCTCCTCATCAGTGGCTGGCGTTGGCATAGCATAGAAGGAGAGAGGTGTGTATGTGGCGGGTGTGACGGGTTGGCATGCGAGCAGCATGACGTAATCACGTCACATCACACTGTTTTTGTACATGGAGGTGGAGCTGGGAATTTGAAAGCCGGTGTCAGTGGCACCCTTGATTAACCCAGGCATCCAGTCAGTAATGCAGTCCTGACAGGGTGCAGCGCAGAGGGGACAGTAATCAGCCTGCTCGACGATCGCTGCATCAGGCATGTGAGATCGGGGTGCCAGACATTAGAGGGTGCCTGTGCGCACCAGGCACCCCCCCCTGCGCACACCTATGGCTTCACAATGACCACTTAAGCAAGCTTTTGACCACTGGCTGGTAGAGACTTTCCGCCACAACAAGGTTTACCTAAACCGCAGGACGCCATCCAACCAAGAAAATGAAAAAAAAAACCCTGAAAGCTAACCAATCAAAAAGTTAAAAAATACTTCCTAAAAACGCACCAATGTCGGCATGGGAAAGGCGAACACCGTCCACCCTATAACACAGGAAATCACTAAGTACAAGCAGTGGACGCTGGACTACCCAAAAAAAAACCCATGACTACCCCATACAGAACCTCAGAGGTCACCCCCTCAGGAGCCGTGTCCATGGAAGAAAATCGAACCGCACGCCGCTAGCTAACATGGGGAAAACAGCTGACACACAATTCCCACTCAAGGCCAAGAGGCTCGTAAAGCCACCAAATCCGCTCCGACACTCAGGATAAGGGCGATGCTCTCAACTCGACCCATGACAGTTCGACAAGGGAATGAAGAACAAGCTGGGCCGGCCCCACCTTCGTTCGAGACGGAAAAGAAGCTTAAGAAAAACAACCCAAACACAAAAACTCACACACCTAACCACTGGCTACCAGTACCTAGCACCTAAAAAGTCAGCCATTTGTCTCGCCATAGATGCCTCTCCGCCCAACTGGCCAAATCTATGCTGCAATATCCAACGAAGCTGAAAAAGAAGAACCCTAACAGCAGCTACAATTCAAACTTAGACATTACTATAACCACAGAAAAAAAAACAAGTGAAGGAGAAAACCCCAAAAAACTCCCGTGGACCGTAAGAGTGCCAATTGTAATTCGGCCTCCTCGGAGGAAAATTAAAAAATTCACTTCACACCCACAATTCCTGAATGCTAGCCAATCGAAAATGAAACGAACCACACAAAAATCACATGGCCAGAACCACAAACGCAGCGTAAGCTAAACCTTACCCAAACATATAAAAGACATATAGGCTTTAGAGTAGACTATCAACGGCCAAGCTCCAGTAAAGCCGCCGGTGGAAGCCGCAGCCAATCCAAAAGGAATGGGCACCACAAGTCACAGCACGTAAACCAAATGCCAACAGGCATCGCAGAAGCACAGCTGTAAACTGGGCTTGGAAGCAGCACCACACCCGCATGCCACAAAAACGAAAACCCAAGTGGAGGGCGCACCAGTAGACAGGCCCTAGCTGAGTGCCCAGGGCAAACAGCTGCACACGCCAGTGCCCTAAGAGAACCCAGCGGCCACGACCAGCCCGAACCGTCGGAGAGCACGCAATCGTAAATAAAACAACAGCATCCTGTAGAAAAAGAGTAAGAAAACCAAACCAGCACTGGCCGACGTCTGGCCGTTGGCAACCCAACTCACTAACTCACTCATCCCTCAGGCGCACACTCTGGTTCTTACTAAAACAATCTCAACTGCCAAATCCAGCAGTCTGCTGCCTCCTGATACTTAGTCCAGTGACATCCGCTGATGCATCTAGGTGTATGGGCCCTGTCCTTGCCCCATAATGTCATCAACTGGAGTTGCTGTTTTTCGGTTATGAGTATCCGTTTACCGACTCTGTAATTGGGCGCTGCGGAACCCTTGTGTGCCATAGAAACAAAGGATAATAATAATACTAATAATAACAACTGCAAAAACGCGAAAGCCAAAGACAGGCTACAAATAAAACTAAACGACCAAAGACCGCCACGTTAGGCAAAACCCCAGAAGACGCGCAACCCCCCCCCCCCCCCCCCCCCCGAGCAATAGACCTACGAGCGCTGAAGGGCCACGCTCGCCCTAGACCAACTTGTCGGGGCCGGAGAAAGCACAAAAGACTAAGGTAAGACAGGCCGCGAATCGTGAAGTAAAAGAAAATTACCTGCAAGGGCAGAAGCCGTAGCAGCCTGGGAATAACCGCTCACAGAATGATTACCCACAAAAGCAAGCAAACAACGCTCCACAGACACACCCAGGTAAGCGTCCCTAACCCTATACGCCCCCCAATCATGCCATGTCGCGACAGAAGCATGAAATGTGGGAGGAGCTAGGAAGAAAATGGGAAGAAGGGGCTAGCGTGTCTGGGGGGGCGGTTAGGAAACCGGAAGGCGGAACGTAGGAGGGTGCCCGGCGAGGATGGGAAGTAACCAGGGGGAAGGGAATAATGGGAGGAGGAAAAGGAGACAGCAAAAACGGGGACTGTTGAATGGGAGCATGAGCAAATTCCCCAGAAGAAGCACAGGAAAGGGGGGGTGCGCCCCGGGAACAGGGCCGGGGCCGGAAGGAACCAACAAAGGGAAACAAGGGAAAAGGACGGCGGGGTTGAGGAACGGGCAGCTAGGCAAAATGTATGTACTATAATTGGAACACGCCGGGCCCCAGACCAAACCTTGGCACTACATAAATTGAAGACAACCCGAGGGACGGCGTGAGAAACAGACACGGCGCAGGTAAAGAGGAGGAAAGGGGACTATGAGAAGAATCTACTGTAGATGCAGCACACTGGGATGGCCAGCATATGGCATACAACCCCCTGCAACAAACTTTACAAAGCAGGGAGCACAAAAGTGGAACAGAGAAAGTATGATAGCTGACGCAAGGTACGGCTGGACAGGGAAAGTGGGGGGGGGGGGACTCTAGAGCAGCGGGGGTAGCATAGCCTGAGCGGGGAACCACCAGGCATGAACAGCGCAACTAGCCTGCGCCATGCCGCGAACACCGGCCGGTGCCAAAGCAGAGACCACAGAGGGGAAGGAAAACGGGTACCCTAAAAATCGAGGCACCTGCAGGGGGGTCCACATGACCCATGAAACCCACAGACCCAGCACCCAATGTGCCACCTGTAGAGCCGCTAAAGCCCAATGCAGTAGCTGCCAGCGGAGACGGCGCACCCGCCGCCGTAGCCCCACCCCTGGCACGCGCAGCTGGGACACCGCGCGCACTGTCAGACTGAGAAGCCAGAGGATGAGAGAGCACGCTGGCGGAGGGGCCCCACAGAGACCGAGGCAACGGGGGGAGAGGCGGGAGGGGAGGAAAATAACCGGAACACGGGAAAGCCTAGAGCCCGCAGCCGCGAGCCGCAGCAGCATGACGGGGAGGGAGGGGGACGACGACCAGTGGGAACGGGCCATGGTGGGGACAGAACCTGGCAGGGAGGAAAGAAAGAGAGAAGGGGACAACTAGCAGGGGAGAAGAAGAAAAAAGAGGGGGGGCAAAGGGGGCAGAAAGCAGAAAACGAGATTTATGGTAAGAACTTACCGTTGTTAAATCTCTTTCTGCGAGGTACACTGGGCTCCACAAGGAAATAACATCGGGGTGTAGAGTAGGATCTTGATCCAAGGTACCAACAGGCTCAAAGCTTTTGACTGTTCCCAAGATGCACAGCGCCGCCTCCTCTATAACCCCGCCTCCCTGCACAGGAGCTCACTTTAGTTAACCAGCCCAATGCAGTAGCAGGTACCAGAGACGACAACCGCTCGTAGCCAATTACACCACACACTCACCGCAGGAGAGGGTGTCTGCAGCTATGCCAATACCAACCCAAAGAAGCTAAGTGCGTCTGGGTGGGCGCCTTGTGGAGCCCAGTGTACCTCGCAGAAAGAGATTTAACAACGGTAAGTTCTTACCATAAATCTCGTTTCCTGCTGCTGGGTACACTGGGCTCCACAAGGAAATAACATTGGGGATGTCCTAAAACAGTTCCTTATGGGAGGGGACGCACTGTAGCGGGCACAAGAACCCGGCGTCCAAAGGAAGCATCCTGGGAAGCGGCAGTATCAAAGGCATAGAACCTAATAAATGTGTTCCTCGAGGACCACGTAGCCGCCTTGCACAACTGTTCAAGGGTCGCACCACGCTGGGCCGCCCAAGAAGGTCCAACCGACCGAGTAGAATGGGCTTTTAAGGTAGCAGGAACCGGACGACCAGCCTGTACATAAGCATGTGCAATCACTATTCTAATCCATCTGGCCAATGTCTGCTTAGAAGCAGGCCAGCCACGTTTGTGAAAACCAAACAACACAAAAAGAGAATCTGATTTTCTAACGGAGGAAGTTCACCTCACATAGATACTGATAAAGCTGATTATCTTTACAGGAATGAAAGCTATACCTTAAACATACCTTAAATACACTTTAAACCTTTAGCCGCTGCGGCTGCTATACTTAATTCACACTCCACGCACCTTTTACGTTATTAGCGTACAGAGTCCCGTACAGTGTACAGACTTTGCGTACACACGCCGCACTGACGGTACAAAGTACTCACAGCGCGCACACACCCAGAGATACACCGCAAACCCTTAACCACTATGCAATGCAATGATAACACACTTTAAACCTTATGCAGCAATGCAGTGTGATGCTATTACACTTTAAACCTTATGCAGCAATGCAGTGTGATGCTATTACACTTTAAACCTTATGCAGCAATGCAGTGTGATGCTATTACACTTTAAACCTTCGCAGGGAAAGAAATACACCACACCAATTGTGATTTTACCGCTGGGTTCCGACACCACAGTGGATTATTTCTGAAAGGGGGTTTACAATACAAATTATACTCTACAATACAATACAATACAATATAACAGAATAATGGCTACAGTCAATGTACATACGTGAGCATATTCGCGTGCGCTTCCCGGTCCGGTCCTCCGTCATCAAATAGATAACGTTGTGAGTCTTGTGTCAGGCCAGGCTGCAGCAGGCTTTATTTATACAATCCTTCCAAAAGCAATGCAATGGATACTGTAATCCCTTTGTCCATTGGACACAGGAATGCACTTTTACAGTACAGGAGAGGTCATAGGTTGATTTGAAAAGGTAGGCGATGTCTTTCTCAACTGCTCTTGTGGGTGGTCTCCTCTGGATTCCCACTGCATACATAATATACAGTAAATACAGTTTATATCTATATTCTGCTTCTGCACATAACTATCTGCAGGAACATGCGATCTTCCGCAGACCAACACCGGAATGTTACCCTTAAAATACCCTACAGCTGGATACCAAACACCACCTTATAACCTTAGTCTGTCCCCTCTTATCCTGTAAAGGTGAATCCCTTTGTTCTGCAACCATTTAAACAGCTATAACTTTCTGATGTGGTGCAAGGAGACTATGTGTACATTGTGCACTATTTGGATTAAATATGAAATGTGTTCTGATGGCCCTCCATGCGTTCACAAACTCTGCCGTAAATACCCATACCACGCGCCGATGCGCTGGAACGCGGGAGCAACCATACGCAAATTGCGAGTATGTGCACGCACGACAGAACAAATGCACGCGCAGTGGGCATGTGTGTGTAGTTTGTACGTGATGTGTGTTCTGCAATATTTTTTGACTTTGACAGTCCACCCTTTGGCAGTCACCAATAACTGCCACTATTTAATCACTAAACAGAAAAATATCTACACAATATCTACAGAAAATTGGATGGTCGGGGGAGAGTTGTAGATGGGAAATGTATGACCTAGTGGGATAGTAAAAAGCATGTATGTATGAATCCATGTCTGAGGGGCATGTATCATCGGCACGATGATACATGCCCCTCAGACATGGATTCATACATACATGCTTTTTACTATCCCACTAGGTCATACATTTCCCGCCTACAACTCTCCCCCGACCATCCAATTTGAATATGTTTTAGATAAGCTTCGAGGTATTGCGAAGTATACATTAAATCCTTCTTATCCCGTATTAAGGGTCTGTAAGTGGGCCGACAAACACTACCGAGCTCTTTTCGGCTTCTTGTTCCAACAAATGGGGTGCACATTTAGTTGATGATACATGGAGGGGGAACATATGTGAGTGCTAGTATATTTGGATATCACCTGTCGACTATGTGTGTCATTAACTGAAGGTAGTAGAGATGAGGATAAGGCACATATCTAAAATACATTCACATAAACATTTACATAAACATTCTTGGGTAGGGCTGATGTCTTTTCCGGATGGGTGTATCTGGGCAGAGGGGGAGACAAAGGAAAAACGGGTGAAAGAAACAGGCCATGGAATTCATTTGCAATCCTTATCATAACACTGTCTCTATGGATGGGTCGTAAATTAAATCTGCTGCAATGACAATGCCCTCGCTCCTTAAACTCATCAAATTTGTGCCGTGCTTGCGCCGCATTAGAATTCGAACACACCTAAATATCAAGCCAATAATTATGACGACTCCCAGGATACAAAGGAGAAACTTCCCTACACTCATAATAACATTTTGAGCCCACTCTCCTAATCCTGAGAACCAATTTCGTGGGTTCAACCATGAGACCCAGCCGGTCAGCTCATTACCCACAGCGGTCAGGGTAAGGTTGTGTCTCCTCCGGAACTCCCACTTCAACTGCAATATATCATCCATCTTTTGATCGATAATCTCTGTGGGGTCATCTGTGCTGTTTGTAATATACGTACAGCACTTCACACCATACTGAGTTGCCAAAGTGACACAGTACCCACCCGTCACGGCTGTGATATAATTAAGGACCATCCTGTGCTGGATCAGTTCCATCTTGTAAGCTTGTAACTCCCTTCCCGTATACCTGAAGGTGTCGTCATACATCTCAGTGATATTATCTTTCAAGTTCGCTAGCGCATGGATATACCTATAATTTATAATTCCTCTGACAGTACGGGTGATGTCTAATGCAAGAAAGAATTGAATCCCGGTGGATTCGTGGATCAAATCAGAGGCTACATGCTCTGTCCTCTCTATGAGGTGTCTCTTGATGATGTGTTCATAGTGAGTATGAGTATAAGGTGTCACAACTGAGGGCCTGAGCTGACGGGAGGCAGCCTCAGTTGTAGGGGCTGAGATGTACCGGAACCTGGGAGGTTGTATCAGACCCCTGGACATGTAAGTGACATGAATAATAACTGCCCGAAGGCGTGACCACGACAACTTGGATAAAAGTCAATAATGTTTATTATGACAACTCCGCAACACAGCAGCAGTAAAAGAAAACGTAAAAGTCAGCAAAGAATAAATACAGTTCCTGGGTACTACAGGATGGCAGGAGCCACAGGGCACTGGTAGTGTGAGATAGTTCTTATGATCTTCTAGATGGAAAGTCCTTACCAGGCCCGACTGTAGCAATGGAGATAACCCAGGATTGTGCCAGCTGGTGTTCCAGGAAAAGCTGGGTTGCTGAAGATAAAACAGCTGCTGTGGATACTGGCTGGAACCAGACTGTTGTTAGCACGGAGTGGATACTGGCTGGAACCAGTTAAATAATAAATGAACTTGGGAGCGATGAAATATGAACTGAAATGTAGAACTTGAGAGCGGAGAAATAATAATACCGGTGGAGAGTGGTAAAGTGTAGAAAGGACACCGGCCCTTTAAGGAAGCTGTACTCTGCTGGAAGCTGAGCTGGAAGCAGGTAATGTTGTAGCTGGAAACAGATGAATCCACAATGGATTGGAGAGTCAGGCTACACCGCAGGTGGAATGCTGGTGCGGGTCTCTATGGTGGAAGTCTTGAGACAGGAGCTGGAACCTGGAAGACAATCACAGGAGAGAGACAAACAGGAACTAGGTTTGACAACCAAAGCACTGACGCCTTCCTTGCTCAGGCACAGTGTATTTATACCTGCAGCAAGGAAGGGATTGGCTAGGCAATTATGCAGATTAACAATACTGACAACAGATTGGAGGAAATGATCAGCTGACAGAATCCAAGATGGCTGCGCCCATGCAGACACTTGGAGGGAAGTTTGGTTTGTAATCCATGTGGTAATGAAAACAGTAATGGCGGCACCGGCCACTGGAGACAGGAGACGCCAGGCTGACAAGTGCACATCCAACCACGCGGACACAGCGGAGGCCGCGGCTGACGTAATCGCCACTCTGACACTCTGCATGCAGAAGCTCAGGGACGGCGGCGGAGGCCGCGGGAGACGCCATGCCAGATGTAATAAGGCGTTACTGTGACAGCGTCTCAGAGAGACAGGAGAGGATGCAGGAATGTGAACATTAGGATAACAGATGGGATCCGGTCCTGGAGCGCTGAGCCAGCCTTAGGAGGCATCTGATGGGTAAGAAATGGCGTCCAGATACCCGGATCGTGACAGCACCCCCCCCTTTAGGAGTGGCCCCAGGACACTTCTTTGGCTTTTGAGGAAACTTGGAATGGAATCTCCGGACCAAGGCAGGAGCATGGAAATCAGAAGCATTGGTCCATGAACGTTCCTCAGGGCCGTAACCCTTCCAGTCAATAAGATACTGTAGTTGACCGTAACGATGACGTGAGTCCAGGATCTTGGCCACTTCATACTCAACGCCTCGTTGAGTTTGGACTTTCGGAGTTGGAGGAAGTGAGGAATGAAACCGATTCAAGATCAGCGGTTTCAACAGGGAAACATGGAATGTCCTGGGTATTTTCAAGAAGGGAGGCAACTGGAGTCTGTAAGCAACAGGATTGATGACTTGTTCAATCTTGAAAGGACCGATATAGCGAGGTGCAAACTTCATACTGGGAACTCTTAACCTCAAATTCTTCGTGGATAACCATACCCGATCACCCACCTTGAGAGCAGGAACTGCTCGACGCTTCTTATCCGCAAACTTCTTGTACCTGAACGATGCCTTGAGCAGAGCTGATCGTACGCTCTTCCAGATATTGGCAAACTGATGCAAGGTGATATCCACTGCGGGAACAGAAGTTGCTGGAAGCGGTTGGAACTCAGGAACTTTAGGGTGGAATCCAAAGTTAGTGAAGAATGGTGTTGAAGCAGATGAAGAATGATACTGGTTGTTATGACAGAACTCGGCCCAGGGAAGTAATTGAACCCAGTCATCTTGAGAGGAGGACACATAGATGCGGAGGAAGGCCTCCAAGTCCTGATTCACCCTCTCGGTTTGACCATTGGTCTGAGGATGGTAAGCCGTGGAAAACTTTAGCTTGACTTGGAGGACTTGACATAAACTTCGCCAGAATTTGGCTGTGAATTGAACTCCTCGATCTGAGATAATTTCTTCAGGAAGACCGTGGAGTCGGAAGATCTCTTGTATGAATACTTGAGCCAACTTGGAAGCTGACGGAAGACCGGTGAGAGGAATGAAGTGTGCCATCTTGGTGAACCGGTCAACTACCACCCAGATGGTATTGAACTTGTTGCACATGGGTAAGTCTGTAATGAAATCCATCGACAAGTGGGTCCATGGTCGACGGGGAATGGATAGTGGAACCAGTTGCCCCGCAGGCGACTGGCGGGATACTTTATGTTGGGCACACTTTGGGCAAGATGCAATAAACTCCAAGACGTCCTTTTTCAGAGTTGGCCACCAATAGGACCTAGAGATAAACTCCAGGGTTTTTTGGATACCTGTATGTCCGGCAAAACGGGAAGCATGGGCCCAATGCATGAGCTTCTTCCTTAGCATCGGCTTCACAAAACTTTTCCCTGATGGGGGCGTAGAGTCCATCCCTACCGTGGAGAATGCCAACGGATTTATAATAGGATGCTTGTCTGAAGACTCTGACTCATTTTCTTGCTCCCATGAGCGGGAAAGGGCATCGGCCTTGCGATTCTGAGAGCCCGGACAGAACTGGAGTTTAAAGTCGAACCTGGAAAAGAAAAGTGCCCATCTGGCCTGACGAGGGTTGAGACATTGTGCGCCCTTCAGGTATAAAAGGTTCTTGTGGTCTGTAAGTATGGTGATTGAATGAGAAGCTCCCTCCAACAGATACCTCCACTCTTCTAGAGCGAGCTTGATGGCTAGCAACTCCTGGTCGCCAATGGCATAGTTGCGCTCAGCTGGGGAGAACTTCCGGGAGAAGAAACTGCAAGGGTGTAAATGGCCATCTTTAGCCCTCTGAGATAACACCGCTCCTACTCCAACGGAGGAGGCATCCACCTCTAAGATGAAAGGAGAGTCGATGTCAGGCTGTTTCAGAACAGGCGCAGAGATGAACCTTTGTTTTAAAAGATGAAATGCTTGCATGGCTTCTTCAGACCACTTGGACGGGTTAGCACCCTTCTTAGTGAAAGCAGTAATAGGCGCCACAATGGTGGAAAAGTCTCGTATAAACTTTCGGTAATAGTTGGCGAACCCTAAGAACCTCTGGACCCCTTTGAGGGTTAAGGGTACCGGCCAATTTTGGATTGCTTGTAGTTTCTCAGGATCCATCTCTAGTCCGGAACCGGACACAATGTACCCTAGAAACGGAATGGACTTGACTTCAAAGACGCATTTTTCTAATTTGCAATAGAGATGATTGACACGGAGACGGGACAGAACCTCTTTAACCCAAAAACGATGTTCCTCTAAATCGTTGGCAAAAATGAGGATATCGTCTAGATAGACCACGACATGACGGTATAGAATGTCTCTGAAGATCTCATTGACAAAATGCTGGAAGACAGCTGGAGCATTGCTCAATCCGAAGGGCATGACGAGGTACTCATAATGTCCGTCACGGGTGTTAAAGGCGGTCTTCCACTCG
Source organism: Pseudophryne corroboree (assembly GCF_028390025.1). Taxonomy (NCBI): domain Eukaryota; kingdom Metazoa; phylum Chordata; class Amphibia; order Anura; family Myobatrachidae; genus Pseudophryne; species Pseudophryne corroboree. Next base: position 747,630,256 of record NC_086446.1, on the reverse strand, counting down.
TCACCCTCACGGATCCGGATGAGATTGTATGCACCTCGCAAGTCCAGCTTTGTAAAGATGGTAGCTCCGCTAACTCTGTCAAAGAGCTCAGTAATCAGGGGTAAAGGATAACGGTTCTTGATGGTAATGTCGTTCAAACCTCTGTAGTCGATGCACGGCCGCAGACCACCATCTTTTTTTTTTACAAAAAAGAAGCCTGCGCCGGCTGGAGAAGAAGAAGGTTGAATGAACCCCTTTGCTAGGTTCTCTTTAATATATTCCTCCATAGAATGCGTCTCAGGCAGAGACAACGGATAAGTTCGGCCTCGAGGTGGAACCTTCCCTGGAACGAGATCAATCGGACAGTCCCATTCTCTATGAGGAGGAAGGATATCAGCAGAAGCTTTACTGAACACATCCGTGAAATCTTGATATGGAGGAGGTGGAACATCAGACGACCTGGGGGAGGAAGAACAGACAGGCAATACTTTAAACAAACATGTCTCAGCACAGGAGGAACCCCATGCCAGGATTTGCGTAGTCGTCCAATCAATTGTAGGATTGTGAAGACGGAGCCATGGAAGGCCCAGGACCACAGGATGTGTGGCTCTTGGAATCACTAAAAAAGAAATAAGTTCGGAATGAAGAACTCCCACTCTCAGACGAACTGGTAGAGTCCTTAAAGAAATGACTGCATCAAAAATTTTGCTGCCATACACGGCAGTTAAAGAAATGGACGAAGGAAGTCTCTCGGTGGGTAGGGACCACCGTTTAACATAGGCTTCGGTAATAAGGTTCCCAGCTGCTCCGGAATCAAGGAGGGCAATGACGTTCCGATAACGTTGAGCAACTTGAAGCGAGACTGGGAGATTACAATCTTGAGGAGATGGAGAGGAGATCATTACTCCTAGCCGGCCCTCTCCTTGGCGAGCTAGGATTTGGAGTTTCCCGGACGTTTGGGACAGGCATTAATGGTGTGAGACGGAGCTGCACAATAGAGACAGAGAAACTCGGAGAGACGTCTTCGGCGCTCAGCAGGAGTTAAACGGGAACGGCCAAGTTGCATGGGCTCATCTTTAGATGGTGACAGTTGACGAGGAGGAGGAGCAGAAGATTTTGGAGCAGATGATCTTCCACGCTCAGTTGCTCTCTCTCTGAAACGTAAATCAACTTTCGTGCAGAGTGAGATTAGCTCATCTAACTTAGAAGGTAAGTCTCTGGTAGCTAACTCATCTTTAATACGCTCAGATAAGCCATGCCAGAATGCAGCATACAGGGCCTCGTCGTTCCATGCCAGTTCGGATGCCAGGATCTGGAACTGTATCAGATATTGTCCTACAGTACGTGACCCCTGGCGTAAACGGAGAATCTCGGATGAAGCTGAGGTTACCCGGCCTGGCTCGTCGAAGATGCGCCTGAATGTTGACACGAAGGCAGTGTAGGAAGATAGCAGGGTGTCGGACCTCTCCCATAACGGTGATGCCCAATCAAGGGCTGAGCCACTGAGAAGAGAAATAATGTAGGCAATTTTTGTACGGTCACTGGGAAAATTGCCAGGTTGTAGCTCAAACTGAATCTCACACTGGTTGAGAAATCCCCTGCAGAATCTTGGAGATCCGTCAAATTTTGCTGGCGTTGGAAGATGAAGACGTGGAGCAGAAATGGGTAAGGTGGGTGGGGTTATAGCTGGAGTCACTGTGGTTGACGCACCAGACGCGCCTGATCCACGGAGAGTTGTCTGAATCCCATCCAGCCGAGTAGAGAGATCCTGGAGACAGCGGATGATGTGGCCCTGTGCAGCCTCCTGATGTTCTAGTCGGGCTGCCAGTTCTTGCATCGGCCTGGCCGCTTGATCCTGGTCTCCGGCTGGATTCATTAGGTCAGTGCTTACTGTCACAACTGAGGGCCTGAGCTGACGGGAGGCAGCCTCAGTTGTAGGGGCTGAGATGTACCGGAACCTGGGAGGTTGTATCAGACCCCTGGACATGTAAGTGACATGAATAATAACTGCCCGAAGGCGTGACCACGACAACTTGGATAAAAGTCAATAATGTTTATTATGACAACTCCGCAACACAGCAGCAGTAAAAGAAAACGTAAAAGTCAGCAAAGAATAAATACAGTTCCTGGGTACTACAGGATGGCAGGAGCCACAGGGCACTGGTAGTGTGAGATAGTTCTTATGATCTTCTAGATGGAAAGTCCTTACCAGGCCCGACTGTAGCAATGGAGATAACCCAGGATTGTGCCAGCTGGTGTTCCAGGAAAAGCTGGGTTGCTGAAGATAAAACAGCTGCTGTGGATTCTGGCTGGAACCAGACTGTTGTTAGCACGGAGTGGATACTGGCTGGAACCAGTTAAATAATAAATGAACTTGGGAGCGATGAAATATGAACTGAAATGTAGAACTTGAGAGCGGAGAAATAATAATACCGGTGGAGAGTGGTAAAGTGTAGAAAGGACACCGGCCCTTTAAGGAAGCTGTACTCTGCTGGAAGCTGAGCTGGAAGCAGGTAATGTTGTAGCTGGAAACAGATGAATCCACAATGGATTGGAGAGTCAGGCTACACCGCAGGTGGAATGCTGGTGCGGGTCTCTATGGTGGAAGTCTTGAGACAGGAGCTGGAACCTGGAAGACAATCACAGGAGAGAGACAAACAGGAACTAGGTTTGACAACCAAAGCACTGACGCCTTCCTTGCTCAGGCACAGTGTATTTATACCTGCAGCAAGGAAGGGATTGGCTAGGCAATTATGCAGATTAACAATACTGACAACAGATTGGAGGAAATGATCAGCTGACAGAATCCAAGATGGCTGCGCCCATGCAGACACTTGGAGGGAAGTTTGGTTTGTAATCCATGTGGTAATGAAAACAGTAATGGCGGCGCCGGCCACTGGAGACAGGAGACGCCAGGCTGACAAGTGCACATCCAACCACGCGGACACAGCGGAGGCCGCGGCTGATGTAATCGCCACTCTGACACTCTGCATGCAGAAGCTCAGGGACGGCGGCGGAGGCCGCGGGAGACGCCATGCCAGATGTAATAAGGCGTTACTGTGACAGCGTCTCAGAGAGACAGGAGAGGATGCAGGAATGTGAACATTAGGATAACAGATGGGATCCGGTCCTGGAGCGCTGAGCCAGCCTTAGGAGGCATCTGATGGGTAAGAAATGGCGTCCAGATACCCGGATCGTGACATAAGGAGCCTGAGCACTGCGGTGGACATCTTTCATCTTATCATGGGTTATGGTCATGACCTCTGGCAGTACTCTTCCAATATAACACAATCCTTCTGAGCTCGGGGCAAGCCACTTGTACGCCTTCCTCCCACATATGAAATAGGCATCATCGGGGAGAACATAGGGGACAGAATATGACATTACCATATTACAAACTTTCCAAGTGAAAAACCCAATCCCTAGTTCTCCCATCTGCTCAGTACAAGTATCGGGCTGGATGATATGAGCACAGTACCCTGGTGATACTTCCCCAACCCACATGTTCTTGCTTCCTCGAGTATACCTATACCGAAAATACCTTCCACTGTTGGCTATTTGGCGTACAAGTTCAGAGTCTATGGGTATCCTATCAGCTCTGTGCGAAAAGGCCATTGTCTGGTTATTCCACGTCACTTCCCAATTTCCCGGTTTTCGGTAATTGGAAATATTGAAACATAATAAGGATCTATCTACATGATACTGGTGGAGCTTCAAACTAGGGGGCCTAGAAATATTGAATTTCTTGTCCACCGGTCTCCCACCCCGTAATTTGAGTACCTCATCTATTGCTAAAGGGTACGGTACTAATCCTGACTTGCTCTGACCTTGAGGTACTTGTGAGCACACCCAGCATTCTGTCTGGTTTAAGACCTTACCCACTAGTGAGTGGTAATCACTCAATGGATGATGGTCCATGTCGATATTAAGGCTGGACTGACATCTCTGGATGCACCCATCCTCGACTATGTTCTCACAATTCCTACAAATGCAATTTTCCTCAGACAATAACCCTTCACAGTGCCTCCGAGCTTCCTGACTACCAGAGTTCTTTCTGATACTCGCCTTTGCTCGAGTGATGTGTTCTTCTTGAGATTCTACAAATCCATCCTCGCCATCAGAACCCATTCCAGATCCTTTCTCGACCTCTCTGGGTCCCTCACCGAAACAGACTGTCCTGGTCAACAACAGGATTAACAGGAAAACCCGAAACGCAGTCTCTTGGGGTAGATCCATCTTGTTAAGGGAAGAGAAGGGAGACAAGAAGGGGGGGAGAAATAGAAGAAGAGAAGGAGGGTAGTGGGAGATGGAGAGAAAAAAAAAAAGAAAAACTGGTGCGACAACCGCCTCTGGTCTTGTTGTTCTCTGCGCTCAGGTGCCGTCTCAACAGTCCTGCCTTTCAACCTTCCCGGAACAGACACTCCAGTGATACGATGTTCTCTACACTCTGCTCTTTGTCACGGGTTCTCTCCTGGTCAGCGACCTTCTTACAGTGGGACGAGTGGACCCAAGTCTCTCTTTCGGCAACCTTTAATGCTGTCGTGCTGGTTAGCAGGACTTGGTACGGTCCTTCCCACCTGTCAATGAGGCAACCTGAGCGTAGAAAATTTCGAATCATTACATAATCCCCAGGTTCAATGTCATGACAATTACTGTTCGGTAGGTCAGGAATCACCAGCTTTAGATTTCTATTTTGATTCCTCAGCTGCTGGTTCATCCTAACCAAATATTTTACAGTCACTTCGTTATTGCATTTCAAATAATCCTGGGGTTCTATCATTACATGAGGTTGTCGGCCAAAAAGAATCTCAAAGGGTGATAGGTTAAGGGGGGACCTGGGAGTGGTTCTGATGCTGTACAATACTAGTGGCAAAGCTTCTGGCCACAACAATCCAGTCTCAGCCATCACTTACCTCAGCTTGTTCTTAATAGTGCTGTTCATTCTCTCCACCTTCGCACTCGCCTGTGGTCGGTACGGAGTATGCAGCTTGCTATTAATTCCCATCAGTTTGCACATTACCTGAAAGATTTCACCTGTAAAATGGGTACTCCTATCGCTTTCAATTATTCTAGGGATACCATATCTACACACAAATTCCTGCACAATTTTCTTTGCAGTGAACGTAGCAGTATTTGTGGCAGCAGGGAACACTTCTACCCAATTGGAAAACACATCAATACAGACTAACACATATTTTAAATTCCTACAGGGTGGTAACTGTATGAAATCAATTTGTATTACCTGAAAAGGGCCATCTGTCGGAGGGATATGGGATGGCTCTGTAGGTATTGACTTTCCAATATTCTTCCTCAAGCAAGTAAGACATGTCATTGCTCTCTTACCCGCATGAGAAGAGAATCCTGGCGCACACCAGTAGGCTCTCACCAGCTTACACATACCCTCTTTACCCAGATGAGTCAGACCGTGTGCCGCCTCAGCTAAGCTTGGAAGATATGCTCTGGGGGCCACTGGCTTACCGTGTCCACCTGTCCAGAGTCCTGAGGACTCCTGGCCCTACCCCTTTGACCTACAGACCGCCTTTTCCTGGAGAGAACACAAATTTTGCATTTCAATTGTGTTTAACTGTTGTGTATTATCAGTTGTGTGGAGTAAACCATCTGTGGAAAGTGAAAAGAGAGGGGAAATAATAAAAAGAAAATTTGTCTGATTTGCGTTCACCATCAGGCTGTCACACCATCATGTATATCGGTATCTATGTACAGTTTCCCTTCACCAGTATTCCCATTCTCCACCCTTTGTGCATGACCAGGCACACTGATACTGGTGTCCCTACGCTGGTGAGATACTGGATTTGGGCAGAGCTCTGAAAGACCGAGTAGGCATGTGGCGTTTGAACTATAATCCTGTCAGTGAACGTAAGAAATGAAGGGGGAGCTTTTGAAAACCAATCACATAGAGTTTAGTAACAGGTAAGCTTGTAAAGGCAAAGAAGATTTTACAAAGTTTGTCATCTGGATTGGGCACTACGGGGAATGATTCCCTAATCGGTCTGTTCCCCTTAAAAAAAATTCTATGTGTGTTATATCTCTACTGGGACTATCCCAGCCATCAATCCAGTGTCCTGTCCATTCTAAGTTCATAGGGAACCCGGTATCTTTGAGATAATTTCCTCTACCTGTGATGGACATGCATCTAAAACAGTGAAATGCAACATTAGTCTTCGTGGGTATCTAACATATTTTGTGCTTCCTGGGTGGGAGCACTCAATATGTTTACCATCTCTAACAAAACTCCTGTTAAGTTACTTAGAGGTCACTTCTGCTGTAGAGAGAAGCAGAAGTTTAGAGGCCTCCTCCTAACCCCAGTAAGTTCTGTCAAAAGGGTAAAGTTGCATTTATTCTGTTCTTCCCATTAACCGAATCTGTGTTTTTCTATACTGTATCGTGATTCCTTACTATATGTCCCTTGATCCCATCTATATGTTTAATAAATAATGTGGCTTGTTTTCTCTGTCTAGGGGTCTATATTGGCTATGTGTTCTACTATACCTACAATCTCTGGCAAAATGCCCTTCCTTCCTACAAATGTAGCATGTTCTCGGTCTTTTCCAAAAAGCAGGGGTCTGGGGTTTAGGCTGATGAGACTTTGGTGAAAGAGCCTGTATACTTTCAATCCTCAGCCTCTCCTCCTGTTGTTTTCTACGCCTAACAATATTCTTGTGGTGTACAATTGCGCACTCTCTAAGGCAAGCTACTGTGACCCCTCTCCAATTAGGCAAAGATGTTTGTACTCTGTCCCTTACTGTCTTATCGAGTCCGTCCATTAACACAGAGACAGCCACCTCCCTGTAATTCGAATCGTTCCCTGTATCTGATACCCCAATGTATCTATCCATTATTTGCAGGGCCCGATGGAAATATTCAGATGTCATTTCATTTTCCCTCTGCTTTATGGAGAAAATTCTTCTCCACTTAACAGTTGTGGGGAAATACAACTCTAGTTGCCTGTTAATTTGCTCTAAGTTCTCCTGATTGTGTTTGTCAGTCATAAGACTATCCGACTCTAACCTACAATCAGTGATAAATTTTTTGGTGTCAATATTAGGGGGTAGGCACGCTTTTAAAAATATCCGCCAGTGTTTGTTTGTCGGTTCATACGCATTACCCAGATCTCTGATGAATTTCTGACATCTGGCTAAATCAGGGGTGGGCAATAATTTCAGCTTAGGGGCCACTTGACACTTTCCTGTCAGTTTTCGAGGGCCGCACACAAAATAGCAGCTCCCCTATGTGCCAAAAATATAGGGACGTGGCTTCATGGGGAAGGGGTGTGGCCAAAAAATAATACAGATTAATTTTAGGCTGCACAATAGTCTCCATTATTCAAATTACGCCACACAGTAGCGCCACTTAAACACATTACTCCAGGTAGAGCCCCTGTCACACATTACGCCAGGTAGAGCTCTCTTTTACACATTACAGCAGGTAGAGCCCCCTTTTACACATTACGGAAGGTAGAGCCCCCTTTTACACATTACGGCAGGTAGAGTCCCCTTTTTACACATTAACATTTTATTTGGGATAATCATTGCACAGCAAGAAAAGTATCCAGTGTCTTATGGCCCCTGGGGAAAGGTGTGACACAGTGACAGAACACGGGGGTGGGACACGGTGATGGAACACAGGGTATGACACGGTGACAGAACACGGGGGGTGACACGGTGACAGAACGCGGGGGGTGACACAGTGACAGAACACGGGAGGTGACACAGTGACAGAACACGGGAGGTGACACGGTAACAACACGGCGGGGTGACTTAGTGACAGAACACAGGGGGGTGACACGGTGACAGAACACGGGGGGGGTGACATGGTGACAGAACACGTGGGGGGGGTAACAGTGACAGAGCACAGGGGGGTGACACGGTGACAGAACACGGGGGGTGACACGGTGACAGAACACGGGGGGTGACAGTGACAGAACACGGGGGGGTGACAGAACATGGGGGGGTGACAGAACACGGGGGGTGACACAGTGACAGAACACAGGGGGGTGACACGGTGACAGAACACGGGGGTGACACGGTGACAGAACACGGGGGTGACACGGTGACAGAACACGGGGGCGTGGCACGGTGACAGAACACGGGGGGGTGACAGTGAAAGAACACAGTGGGGTGACACGGTGACAGAACACGGGGGTTGAAACGGTGACAGAACACGGGGGTTGACAGTGACAGAACACGGGGGGGTGACAGTGACAGAACACGGGGGGGGGTGACAGTGACAGAACACGGGGGGGGTGACAGAACACGGGGAGTGAAACAGTGACAGAACACGGGGGGGTGACACAGTGACAGAACACGGGGGGTGACACAGTGACAGAACACGGGGGGGTGACACAGTGACAGAACATGGGAGGTGACACGGTAACAACACGCCGGGGTGACTTAGTGACAGAACACGGGGGTGACACATTGACAGAACACGGGGGGCAAGACACCGTGACAGAACATGGGGGGGCTGACTCAGTGGCAGAACACGGGGGTGACACAGTAACAGAACGTGGGGGGGTGTCACGGTGACAGAACACGGGGGTGACAGAATACGGGAGGTGACACGGTAACCACACGGGGGGTGACTTAGTGACAGAACATGGGGGGGTGACATGGTGAAAGAATCCAGGGGAGGGGGGGGTTGGGGGGTGGTACAGCAAGCGTTAAAGATCTCCCCCCTAACCTAAATACAGTCTGACGCCACTGCCCGCACACACAAACATATACACACACACTCTCTCATATACACACACACTCTCTCATATACACACACACACACACACACACACACACACACACACACACACACACACACACACACACTTTCTTTCCCTCACTTTTTCCATTAACTTACTGATCTGTGTCTGGCTGGCAGTGGCAGGAAGGATGGATCTGTAGCAGTGGCTTATGTCCCATGTAGCTCCGCCCCCTAAAGTCCTGCATAGCCCCGCCCCCTCATCTCCGCATAGCTCCGCCCCTTTTTGTTTGATCGCTACCTTTGTCAATGGGGACTCTGGAGGATGAGTGTGTCAGGCGCCGTGCAGCAGCAGCAGGGGAGACAGGCACCGGCAGCTTGGAGTACTGCAGAGCAATGACAAGCAGCTCAGTCAGTCGGGCCGCTTGTCATTGCATGCTGGTGGGAAGCAGTGGGCCGGTCAGGATCGGTTTGCGGGCCGCATCACGCCCGCGGGCCGTATTTTGCCCACCCCTAGGCTAAATGCTTCCGAGGGTCGGGGAATTCTGAAATTATTGATCGCAGCTCATCTCTGGGCCACGGGCAATACATTGCATTATTCCTGGTGAGGACTACTCCCTGACTATCGGTTCTCCCATTGGGAAGTTACTATTTCCAAGGCAGGGTGTAATTCTACCATTCCGTTCCTGATTTGTTTACTGTGAGGTGTTGTTGTCTCTGTGCAATGAACTGTCTCAAACTTACCGGTAGCTGTGACCTCACCAGTTCTTTCATTGGGGAATATTGTTACTGCACTACCTGGTTGGACAGGCCCCACCTGATTGTCCTGCAAAGTGACTGCTTGGAGGAGAGCTGCGATTTGGCTGGATCCTCATCTTCCTGTGACCTATAACCTGGAAAAGACTTCAAAACAGGATACATCTTGCAAAAATTAGGGTTAATACTAGAGATGAGCGGGTTCGGTTTCTCTGAATCCGAACCCGCCAGAACTTCATGGTTTTTTTCACGGGTCCGAGCAGACTCGGATCTTCCCGCCTTGCTCGGTTAACCCGAGCGCGCCCGAACGTCATCATGACGCTGTCGGATTCTCGCGAGGCTCGGATTCTATCGCGAGACTCGGATTCTATATAAGGAGCCGCGCGTCGCCGCCATTTTCACACGTGCATTGAGATTGATAGGGAGAGGACGTGGCTGGCGTCCTCTCCATTTAGATTATAAGAGACTGAGAGAGATTTACTGGAGCTGACTAGGAGGAGTACTGTTACTGTAGAAGTGTAGAGACTGAGTGGAGAGAGTTTACTAGTGAGGACAGTGCAGTTTACTTTATAATCCGTTCTCTGCCTGAAAAAAGCGATACACAGCACACAGTGACTCAGTCACATACCATATCTGTGTGCACTGCTCAGGCTCAGGCCAGTGTGCTGCATCATCTATTATCTATATATAATATTATATATATCTGTCTGACTGCTCAGCTCACACAGCTTATAATTGTGGGGGAGACTGGGGAGCACTACTGCAGTGCCAGTTATAGGTTATAGCAGGAGCCAGGAGTACATAATATATTATATAGTGAGTGACCACCAGACACACAGTGCAGTTTATTTAATATATCCGTTCTCTGCCTGAAAAAAGCGATACACACAGTGACTCAGTCAGTCACATACCATATCTGTGTGCACTGCTCAGGCTCAGGCCAGTGTGCTGCATCATCTATTATCTATATATAATATTATATATATCTGTCTGACTGCTCAGCTCACACAGCTTATAATTGTGGGGGAGACTGTGGAGCACTACTGCAGTGCCAGTTATAGGTTATAGCAGGAGCCAGGAGTACATAATATATTATATAGTGAGTGACCACCAGACACACAGTGCAGTTTATTTAATATATCCGTTCTCTGCCTGAAAAAAGCGATACACACAGTGACTCAGTCAGTCACATACCATATCTGTGTGCACTGCTCAGGCTCAGGCCAGTGTGCTGCATCATCTATTATCTATATATAATATTATATATATCTGTCTGACTGCTCAGCTCACACAGCTTATAATTGTGGGGGAGACTGGGGAGCACTACTGCAGTGCCAGTTATAGGTTATAGCAGGAGCCAGGAGTACATAATATATTATATAGTGAGTGACCACCAGACACACAGTGCAGTTTATTTAATATATCCGTTCTCTGCCTGAAAAAAGCGATACACACAGTGACTCAGTCAGTCACATACCATATCTGTGTGCACTGCTCAGGCTCAGGCCAGTGTGCTGCATCATCTATATATATTATATATCTGTCTGACTGCTCAGCTCACACAGCTTATAATTGTGGGGGAGACTGGGGAGCACTACTGCAGTGCCAGTTATAGGTTATAGCAGGAGCCAGGAGTACATATTATATTAAAATTAAACAGTGCACACTTTTGCTGCAGGAGTGCCACTGCCAGTGTGACTGACCAGTGACCTGACCACACTGACCACCAGTATAGTTAGTAGTATACTTATATTGTGATTGCCTGAAAAAGTTAAACACTCGTCGTGTGACTTCACTTGTGTGTTTTTTTTTTTTTTATTCTATAAAAATAAAACTCATTCTGCTGACAGACAGTGTCCAGCAGGTCCGTCATTATATAATATATAATATATACCTGTCCGGCTGCAGTAGTGATATATATATATTTTTTATATCATTTATCATCCAGTCGCAGCAGACACAGTACGGTAGTTCACGGCTGTGGCTACCTCTGTGTCTCTGCACTCGGCAGGCAGTCCGTCCATAATTGTAATACCACCTAACCGTGGATTTTTTTCATTCTTCTTTATACATACATAGTTACATAGACATCTTCTCTTTATCAACCAGTCTATATTAGCTGCAGACACAGTACAGTACGGTAGTTCACGGCTGTGGCTACCTCTGTGTCTGCACTCGGCAGGCAGTCCGTCCATAATTGTATACCACCTAACCGTGGTTTTTTTTCATTCTTCTTTATACATACATAGTTACATAGACATCTTCTCTTTATCAACCAGTCTATATTAGCTGCAGACACAGTACAGTACGGTAGTTCACGGCTGTGGCTACCTCTGTGTCTGCACTCGGCAGGCAGTCCGTCCATAATTGTATACCACCTAACCGTGGATTTTTTTCAGTCTTCTTTATACATACATAGTTACATAGACATCTTCTCTTTATCAACCAGTCTATATTAGCTGCAGACACAGTACAGTACGGTAGTTCACGGCTGTGGCTACCTCTGTGTCTGCAGTCGGCAGGCAGTCCATAATTGTATACTAGTATCCATCTCCATTGTTTACCTGAGGTGCCTTTTAGTTGTGCCTATTAAAATATGGAGAACAAAAATGTTGAGGTTCCAAAATTAGGGAAAGATCAAGATCCACTTCCACCTCGTGCTGAAGCTGCTGCCACTAGTCATGGCCGAGACGATGAAATGCCAGCAACGTCGTCTGCCAAGGCCGATGCCCAATGTCATAGTACAGAGCATGTCAAATCCAAAACACCAAATATCAGAAAAAAAAGGACTCCAAAACCTAAAATAAAATTGTCGGAGGAGAAGCGTAAACTTGCCAATATGCCATTTACCACACGGAGTGGCAAGGAACGGCTGAGGCCCTGGCCTATGTTCATGGCTAGTGGTTCAGCTTCACATGAGGATGGAAGCACTCAGCCTCTCGCTAGAAAAATGAAAAGACTCAAGCTGGCAAAAGCAGCACAGCAAAGAACTGTGCATTCTTCGAAATCCCAAATCCACAAGGAGAGTCCAATTGTGTCGGTTGCGATGCCTGACCTTCCCAACACTGGACGTGAAGAGCATGCGCCTTCCACCATTTGCACGCCCCCTGCAAGTGCTGGAAGGAGCACCCGCAGTCCAGTTCCTGATAGTCAGATTGAAGATGTCAGTGTTGAAGTACACCAGGATGAGGAGGATATGGGTGTTGCTGGCGCTGGGGAGGAAATTGACCAGGAGGATTCTGATGGTGAGGTGGTTTGTTTAAGTCAGGCACCCGGGGAGACACCTGTTGTCCGTGGGAGGAATATGGCCGTTGACATGCCAGGTGAAAATACCAAAAAAATCAGCTCTTCGGTGTGGAGGTATTTCACCAGAAATGCGGACAACAGGTGTCAAGCCGTGTGTTCCCTTTGTCAAGCTGTAATAAGTAGGGGTAAGGACGTTAACCACCTCGGAACATCCTCCCTTATACGTCACCTGCAGCGCATTCATAATAAGTCAGTGACAAGTTCAAAAACTTTGGGCGACAGCGGAAGCAGTCCACTGACCAGTAAATCCCTTCCTCTTGTAACCAAGCTCACGCAAACCACCCCACCAACTCCCTCAGTGTCAATTTCCTCCTTCCCCAGGAATGCCAATAGTCCTGCAGGCCATGTCACTGGCAATTCTGACGAGTCCTCTCCTGCCTGGGATTCCTCCGATGCATCCTTGCGTGTAACGCCTACTGCTGCTGGCGCTGCTGTTGTTGCCGCTGGGAGTCGATGGTCATCCCAGAGGGGAAGTCGTAAGCCCACTTGTACTACTTCCAGTAAGCAATTGACTGTTCAACAGTCCTTTGCGAGGAAGATGAAATATCACAGCAGTCATCCTGCTGCAAAGCGGATAACTGAGGCCTTGACAACTATGTTGGTGTTAGACGTGCGTCCGGTTTCCGCCGTTAGTTCACAGGGAACTAGACAATTTATTGAGGCAGTGTGCCCCCGTTACCAAATACCATCTAGGTTCCACTTCTCTAGGCAGGCGATACCGAGAATGTACACGGACGTCAGAAAAAGACTCACCAGTGTCCTAAAAAATGCAGTTGTACCCAATGTCCACTTAACCACGGACATGTGGACAAGTGGAGCAGGGCAGGGTCAGGACTATATGACTGTGACAGCCCACTGGGTAGATGTATGGACTCCCGCCGCAAGAACAGCAGCGGCGGCACCAGTAGCAGCATCTCGCAAACGCCAACTCTTTCCTAGGCAGGCTACGCTTTGTATCACCGCTTTCCAGAATACGCACACAGCTGAAAACCTCTTACGGCAACTGAGGAAGATCATCGCGGAATGGCTTACCCCAATTGGACTCTCCTGTGGATTTGTGGCATCGGACAACGCCAGCAATATTGTGTGTGCATTAAATATGGGCAAATTCCAGCACGTCCCATGTTTTGCACATACCTTGAATTTGGTGGTGCAGAATTTTTAAAAAAACGACAGGGGCGTGCAAGAGATGCTGTCGGTGGCCAGAAGAATTGCGGGACACTTTCGGCGTACAGGCACCACGTACAGAAGACTGGAGCACCACCAAAAACTACTGAACCTGCCCTGCCATCATCTGAAGCAAGAAGTGGTAACGAGGTGGAATTCAACCCTCTATATGCTTCAGAGGTTGGAGGAGCAGCAAAAGGCCATTCAAGCCTATACAATTGAGCACGATATAGTAGGTGGAATGCACCTGTCTCAAGCGCAGTGGAGAATGATTTCAACGTTGTGCAAGGTTCTGATGCCCTTTGAACTTGCCACACGTGAAGTCAGTTCAGACACTGCCAGCCTGAGTCAGGTCATTCCCCTCATCAGGCTTTTGCAGAAGAAGCTGGAGACATTGAAGGAGGAGCTAACACGGAGCGATTCCGCTAGGCATGTGGGACTTGTGGATGGAGCCCTTAATTCGCTTAACAAGGATTCACGGGTGGTCAATCTGTTGAAATCAGAGCACTACATTTTGGCCACCGTGCTCGATCCTAGATTTAAAGCCTACCTTGGATCTCTCTTTCCGGCAGACACAAGTCTGCTGGGGTTGAAAGACCTGCTGGTGAGAAAATTGTCAAGTCAAGCGGAACGCGACCTATCAACATCTCCTCCTTCACATTCTCCCGCAACTGGGGGTGCGAGGAAAAGGCTCAGAATTCCGAGCCCACCCGCTGGCGGTGATGCGGGCAGTCTGGAGCGACTGCTGATGCTGACATCTGGTCCGGACTGAAGGACCTGACAACGATTACGGACATGTCGTCTACTGTCACTGCATATGATTCTCTCAACATTGATAGAATGGTGGAGGATTATATGAGTGACCGCATCCAAGTAGGCACGTCACACAGTCCGTACTTATACTGGCAGGAAAAAGAGGCAATTTGGAGGCCCTTGCACAAACTGGCTTTATTCTACCTAAGTTGCCCTCCCACAAGTGTGTACTCCGAAAGAGTGTTTAGTGCCGCCGCTCACCTTGTCAGCAATCGGCGTACGAGGTTACATCCAGAAAATGTGGAGAAGATGATGTTCATTAAAATGAATTATAATCAATTCCTCCGCGGAGACATTGACCAGCAGCAATTGCCTCCACAAAGTACACAGGGAGCTGAGATGGTGGATTCCAGTGGGGACGAATTGATAATCTGTGAGGAGGGGGATGTACACGGTGATATATCGGAGGGTGAAGATGAGGTGGACATCTTGCCTCTGTAGAGCCAGTTTGTGCAAGGAGAGATTAATTGCTTCTTTTTTGGGGGGGGTCCAAACCAACCCGTCATATCAGTCACAGTCGTGTGGCAGACCCTGTCACTGAAATGATGGGTTGGTTAAAGTGTGCATGTCCTGTTTTGTTTATACAACATAAGGGTGGGTGGGAGGGCCCAAGGACAATTCCATCTTGCACCTCTTTTTTCTTTTCTTTTTCTTTGCATCATGTGCTGATTGGGGAGGGTTTTTTGGAAGGGACATCCTGCGTGACACTGCAGTGCCACTCCTAGATGGGCCCGGTGTTTGTGTCGGCCACTAGGGTCGCTAATCTTACTCACACAGTCAGCTACCTCATTGCGCCTCTTTTTTTCTTTGCGTCATGTGCTGTTTGGGGAGGGTTTTTTGGAAGGGACATCCTGCGTGACACTGCAGTGCCACTCCTAGATGGGCCCGGTGTTTGTGTCGGCCACTAGGGTCGCTAATCTTACTCACACAGCTACCTCATTGCGCCTCTTTTTTTCTTTGCGTCATGTGCTGTTTGGGGAGGGTTTTTTGGAAGGGACATCCTGCGTGACACTGCAGTGCCACTCCTAGATGGGCCTGGTGTTTGTGTCGGCCACTAGGGTCGCTAATCTTACTCACACAGCTACCTCATTGCGCCTCTTTTTTTCTTTGCGTCATGTGCTGTTTGGGGAGGGTTTTTTGGAAGGGCCATCCTGCGTGACACTGCAGTGCCACTCCTAGATGGGCCCGGTGTTTGTGTCGGCCACTAGGGTCGCTAATCTTACTCACACAGCTACCTCATTGCGCCTCTTTTTTTCTTTGCGTCATGTGCTGTTTGGGGAGGGTTTTTTGGAAGGGACATCCTGCGTGACACTGCAGTGCCACTCCTAGATGGGCCCGGTGTTTGTGTCGGCCACTAGGGTCGCTTATCTTACTCACACAGCGACCTCGGTGCAAATTTTAGGACTAAAAATAATATTGTGAGGTGTGAGGTATTCAGAATAGACTGAAAATGAGTGTAAATTATGGTTTTTGAGGTTAATAATACTTTGGGATCAAAATGACCCCCAAATTCTATGATTTAAGCTGTTTTTTAGTGTTTTTTGAAAAAAACACCCGAATCCAAAACACACCCGAATCCGACAAAAATAATTCGGTGAGGTTTTGCCAAAACGCGTTCGAACCCAAAACACGGCCGCGGAACCGAACCCAAAACCAAAACACAAAACCCGAAAAATTTCAGGCGCTCATCTCTAGTTAATACATTGTTTTTGCATACTACTATCGTTTACGGATATACCATTGACTGTAGCCATCTCTTCCCCTTCGACCTGTGTCGACACTGGTGTGTTTGTGTTCTCATTCCCGCTAGGTTTTGAACCTGTTTTGCAAATCTGTTCTCTTTGCATATCCCCCTCCTGTTGCCATAATTTTAAACAATCATTATGTCTAATCCTTTGTTTTCTGGATTTTAGAAGACATATTCTACTGCTTACATTCTGCAGTACCTCTGGTTCAAAGCTGCCCACCCTAGGGAATTAGTCTTCAATACTTTTTCATTTAAACTCCGCTGACCCCATGGGCCGTGGCTCCACAACCTGAACCCTGGTTAAACGTCCCTTACTTGAGCAACTGACTCCCATAATTGTGGGCCTTTTCCCACAAACACCAAAATACTCAATATAAGGTAACGGTGAAAGTTCTCAGAGCGCTCTTCACCCGCTCACCGCCCACGTTGGCCAGTACTACCATACAATGTTGATAGCGAAGGCAATGTACCCAACTTAGGGCCCTATGTGACCTATATTTACTGGAAGTTTTTAGGAATAACTTACCCTTTCCAGTAAAGTATCAGCCGTTGGAGATTTTCCTGAGAGAGACCAGCGAAAACTCCCTATGCACTTTATACACAAATCACGCTTGCGTATATTCTATACAGCGCTGATGATACCGCAATTTTACGCAAAAGCTCGTAAAAAGGATATCACGTTGCGCTATATATCGCACCCACAAACAGGCGGTCCAATCGCACAGCGTATAGGTACTTGTTACTTATCTGCCGTACGACCACTGGAATTGATTTTCAGGCTGCGAAACCTCAGCCGGAGCGTATAAAAAAAAAACTACATGGGTCACACAGTTCATAATTCACAATTCCCTACCACGCTCCTGTGTAAGTCTCCTCACGACTTACGTATTAAACCTTATACTAACGTGAGTCAGCCACCTCACGCCACCAAGTCTCCACTCACTTGATGTACCACACAACGAGATTCCAAATTCCGTGGTTCAAATTTACACTCGCTCCTACGTTCGCTCACTCAAATACACTTTGGTTTTTCTGTACAGAAAATTATCATTCATTCAGACAAGCAGCTTTACTCCCAGAGGCAATACAGTAAATAAGAGTTTTATACTAAACTTTGGAAACTGGGCAATCTTGTGTTATTGTAGCGTGGCTACTGTCCCACCTTTAAACTAAACGAACTATCGTGTGGTTTTATTATGCACACACAACGCTACGCAAGCTTGCGTAATTACGCAACCGTGCATACCTCTATGCCATGTGTGCGGCCTTGCGCTACGTGCACGTTTTTTTTTGTACGCTGTCCTCACGTTCCGTACCATGTATACCAATGTGCGTATGCAATAAAACAGATCACACAACTTCTATAAATGTGAGCAATATTAACTATAATCGCTCACTTAACACGCCACACAGTTTCTTTCTGTATAAACCTTTATGCAGAACTGCGTTTGTGTCTTTACGCTTACTTACTCTAGCAATAATCAATAATTTAAATGATATGATTCAGATTGGATAGCTATCTTGCAGAATATACACTGATATAAATATACACATAATTATAATAATTATATATATACCATTCACTGGTCTCGTGAGACTCTTTTACCCATTCAGTGCTTCTAATTTACATATGAAAGCTATGTGCTTTTGGCTGCCTGTAAACGTGGTTTTCACTGCTAAGAAAAAGCAGTTACACAGGTTAATTTGCATTTCAATGGCTATCTTATAGCAAGCAGAGTTAACTGAATCCTAGAGGTAGAAGGGAAAAAAAACTTTGTTTTTATCTGTGTGTAATTCTTACATCAAGTATTCATCTTACTATTAACTTTTACTAGGCCCCATTGAAACTATTAGTAATTGACTATGGCATGGGTTAAATAATGCATTGGTAACTCATAAATCGTGTTTCATGTGACCAAGGAAAGCTGATTATTCTTGAGCAGACTGAAAATCAGCCATTTAGAAAAATGGCCTTCCCAAAATGGCCGCTGCTCCTCCCCCTTCCACATCCATGAGGGTTACACAAAATGGTGGACAGGCCATGTGGTTAGTCGAAAATGGAGGACAGACCATGCGGCTTCCTTTGTCACAAAGAAATCAAACATTATACAAGCACCTGAAGTTATTTTAGGCCTGAGTTAAAAAAAACTATACCAAGGCTATGCAGCAATTTTTTTTTAAACCTACTTAACAGATAAACAATCCAATCTGAATCAAACACAGTATGACTTGTTTGAACCTTGTTTTGCAACAATGTGAGAGAGTATGCAAGGAGTATGGGTGCTGTGTACGCTTTTTGGTGCCAAAATTTTTTTCACAGATTTTAAATAGCTTTTTTCCCGCTTACCATACGAGTTCTACCAGCATCTCTACAAACCATACAGAGCAGACTCCATCTAATCAGCAATCAAGTAGGGTTTTCAGTGTCTCCACCGACCAAGAAAAGGATACGTAGGATCCCTGTCCAACCTTATGCTGATAGATTAAGTCTGCTTGTGACCTGTTAAGCAGTGAAAATGTGGAAAACCGGATGATGCCCCCAATTGATAAAGCTGATTATCTTTACAGGAATGAAAGCTGTACCTTAAACATACCTTAAATACACTTTAAACCTTTAGCCGCTGATGCCGCTATACTTAATTCACACTCCACGCACCTTTTACGCTATTAGCGTACAGAGTCCCGTACAGTGTACGGACTTTGCATACACACGCCGCGCTGACGGTACAAAGTACTCACAGCGCGTACACACCCAGAGATACACCGCAAACCCTTAACCACTATGCAATGCAATGATAACACACTTTAAACCTTATGCAGCAATGCAGTTTGATGCTATTACACTTTAAACCTTATGCAGCAATGCAGTGTGATGCTATTACACTTTAAACCTTATGCAGCAATGCAGTGTGATGCTATTACACTTTAAACCTTATGCAGCAATGCAGTGTGATGCTATTACACTTTAAACCTTATGCAGCAATGCAGTGTGATGCTATTAAACTTTAAACCTTAGCAGGGAAAGAAATACACCACACCAATTGTGATTTTACCGCTGGCTTCCGACACCACAGTGGATTATTTCTGAAAGGGGGTTTACAATACAAATTATACACTACAATACAATACAATATAACAGAATAATGGCTACAGTCAATGTACATACGTGAGTATATTCGCGTGCGCTTCCCGGTCCGGTCCTCCGTCATCAAATAGATAACGTTGTGAGTCTTGTGTCAGGCCAGGCTACAGCAGGCTTTATTTATACAATCCTTCCAAAAACAATACAATGGATACTGTAATCCCTTTGTCCATTGGACACAGGAATGCACTTTTACAGTACAGGAGAGGTCATAGGTTGATTTGAAAAGGTAGGCGATGTCTTTCTCGACTGCTCTTGTGGGTGGTCTCCTCTGGATTCCCGCCGCATACATAATATACAGTAATTAAAGTTTATATATATATTCTGCTTCTGCACATAACTATCCGCAGGAACATGCGTTCTTCCGCAGACCAACTCCGGAATGTTACCCTTAAAATACCCTACAGCTGGATACCAAACACCACCTTATAACCTTAGTCTGTCCCCTCTTATCCTGTAAAGGTGAATCCCTTTGTTCTGCAACCATTTAAACAGCTATAACTTTCTGATGTGGTGCAAGGAGACTATGTGTACATTGTGCGCTATTTGGATTAAATATGTAATGTGTTCTGATGGCCCTCCATGCGTTCACAAACTCTGCCGTAAATACCCATACCACGCGCCGATGCGCAGGAACGCGGGAGCGATCATACGCAAATTGCGAGTATGTGCACACACGACAGAACAAATGCACGTGCAGTGGGCATGTGTGTGTAGTTTGTACGTGATGTGTGTTCTGCAATATTTTCCGACTTTTACAATACGGAGAGCCCGTACCACATCCAAAGACCGCTCTTTGTAAGACAACTCAGGAGAATTAAAGGCCGGAACCACAATCTCCTGGCTAAGGTGGAAAGAAGACACCACCTTGGGTAAGTAACCAGGGCGTGTCCGAAGAACCACCCGGTCACGGTGAAAAATCAAATAGGGGGGCTTATAGGATAAGGCACCCAAGTCCGAGACCCTCCTAGCTGAAGCAATAGCCAGCAAAAACAACACCTTAAGGGAAAGCCACTTAAGGTCAGCAGAAGTAAGAGGCTCAAACGGAAACTCCTGTAAAGCCTACAAAACCACCGACAGATCCCAAGGGGCCACAGGTGGCACATAAGGAGGCTGAATCCTCAGCACACCCTGAGTGAATGTATGGACATCAGGCAGGGTAGCGATCTTCCTCTGAAACCAAACCGACAAGGCCGAGATGTGAACCTTGAGGGAGGCCAGACGCAGGCCTAAATCCAGGCCTTGTTGTAGAAAAGCCAATAGTTTGACCATACTAAACTTGAAATCGTCATGATTGTGAGACACACACCAAGTAAAGTAAGCATTCCAGACCCTATGGTATATCCGAGCAGAAGCCGGCTTTCAGGCCTTCAACACAGTTTGAATGACCGCCTCAGAAAAACCCTTGGCTCTCAGGACGGAAGCTTCAAGAGCCATGCCATCAAAGCCAGACGGGCCAAATCCTGGTAAACACAAGGGCCCTGAACGAGAAGGTCAGGCCGCTGTGGAAGTAGAAGGGAACGATCCAATGAAAGGCCCTGTAGATTGGAGAACAAGTGCCGCCTGGGCCTTGCTGGAGTGACTAGAAGTAGGTTTCCTCCTTCTTGCTTGAACTTCCGTATTACTCTGGGCAGTAGTGACACCGGAGGGAACACATATGGCAGCAAAAGTTCCATGGGGTTGACAGAGCATCCACGAACACTGCTTGAGGATCCCTTGTCCTTGCTCTGAAGACCGGAAACCTTGTGATTGTGTCGAGACGCCATCAGGTCCACATCTGGGAGACCCCACTTGTCCACGAGAAGTTGAAACACTTCTGGATGAAGGCTCCATTCCCCGGCGTGCACATCCTGACGACTGAGATAGTCTGCCTCCCAGTTCAGAACGCCCGGAATGAACACTGCTGATATTGCCGGCAGATGGCGTTCTGCCCACTGAAGAATCCTTGATACTTCCCTCATTGCCATGCGGTTTCGAGTGCCGCCCTGATGAATGATGTACGCCACCATGGTGGCGTTGTCCGATTGTACTTGAACAGGTCTGTTCTGTATCAGATGCTGGGCCATTGTCAACGAATTGAACACTGCCCTCAGTACCAGAATGTTTATCGGGAGTAGAGACTCTTCCTCGGTCCACCGACCCTGGAGAGAGTGTTGTTCCAACACCGCGCCCCAGCCTCTCAGACTGGCATCCGTCATCAGCAGGACCCAGTTGGATATCCAGAAGGGACGGACCCTGCTCAATCATTGGTCCTGAAGCCACCAGCTCAGTGACAGACGGATCTCCGGAGATAATGTGAGATCTGATCCGGTGAGGCAGGCCGTCCCACTTGGACAGAATCAATTTCTGCAGAGGGCGAGAATGGAATTGAGCATACTCCACCATGTCGAAAGCCGACACCATGAGACCTAGCACTTGCATCGCCGAGTGAATCGACACTTGCGGACGGAATAGGAAGCATCGGATCTTGTCCTGAAGCTTCAGGACTTTCTTCTGAGACAGGAACAACCACTGGTTGTGGGTGTCCAATAATGCTCCCAGGTGTACCGTACCGGAACCAGGGAGGATTTCTTCCAGTTGATCAGCCATCCGTGGGCTTTCATGCACTGGATTGGCAAATCGAGATGACACAGGAGAAGTTCTGTGGAACTCGCCAGGATCAACAAATCGTCTAGGTATGGTAGTATCCAGACCCCTTGACGGCGGAGCGTGGCCGTTATGACCGCCATAACCTTGGTGAAGACTCGCGGAGCCGTAGTCAAACCAAAAGGTAACGCCCGAAATTGGTAATGAAGGTTGCCCACTGCAAACCGCAGGTACTGCTGATGAGATACCACAATAGGAATAATATGTAGGTAGGCATTCTGTATGTCCAGGGAGACCATATAGTCCCCAGGCTCCATGGCCAGAACAATAGAGCGCAGCGTTTCCATACGGAACTTGGAGATCTGCACATACTTGTTTAAGGACTTCAGATTGAGAATGGGCCGCGAGGACTCGTTCAGATTCGGTACTAGAAACAGCTGTGAATAGAACCCCTCACCCCTCTGAGTCAGAGGCACCTGTACCACCACTCCTGTGGACAGGAGGGAATGTACCACCGAGTGCAACGTGTTTGCTTTTGCCGGATCCAGAGGCACATCTGTTAGACAAAATCGATGAGGGGGGCGATTCTTGAAGGTTATGGCGTAACCTGGAGCAACGACTTCCTTTACCCAGGTATCCGAAGTGGTCTTCAACCATTCCTGGGTAAAACCTAGAAGTCGGCCCCCCACCCTGGGATCCCCCAGAGGGAGGCCCGCCCCGTCATGCGGCCGGCTTATCAGTTTTTGAAGCTGGCTGACGGGCGGCCCAAGCACGTTTCGGTCTGGGCTTGGCAGGCCTAGAAGTACGTAGAGATGAGCGCCTGAAATTTTTCGGGTTTTGTGTTTTGGTTTTGGGTTCGGTTCCGCGGCCGTGTTTTGGGTTCGAACGCGTTTTGGCAAAACCTCACCGAATTATTTTTGTCGGATTCGGGTGTGTTTTGGATTCGGGTGTTTTTTTCCAAAAACACTAAAAAACAGCTTAAATCATAGAATTTGGGGGTCATTTTGATCCCAAAGTATTATTAACCTCAAAAACCATAATTTACACTCATTTTCAGTCTATTCTGAATACCTCACACCTCACAATATTATTTTTAGTCCTAAAATTTGCACCTAGGTCGCTGGATGACTAAGCTAAGCGACCCTAGTGGCCGACACAAACACCGGGCCCATCTAGGAGTGGCACTGCAGTGTCACGCAGGATGTCCCTTCCAAAAAACCCTCCCCAAACAGCACATGACGCAAAGAAAAAAAGAGGCGCAATGAGGTAGCTGTGTGAGTAAGATAAGCGACCCTAGTGGCCGACACAAACACCGGGCCCATCTAGGAGTGTCACTGCAGTGCCACGCAGGATGTCCCTTCCAAAAAACCCTCCCCAAACAGCACATGACGCAAAGAAAAAAAGAGGCGCAATGAGGTAGCTGTGTGAGTAAGATAAGCGACCCTAGTGGCCGACACAAACACCGGGCCCATCTAGGAGTGTCACTGCAGTGTCACGCAGGATGTCCCTTCCAAAAAACCCTCCCCAAACAGCACATGACGCAAAGAAAAAAAGAGGCGCAATGAGGTAGCTGTGTGAGTAAGATAAGCGACCCTAGTGGCCGACACAAACACCGGGCCCATCTAGGAGTGTCACTGCAGTGTCACGCAGGATGTCCCTTCCAAAAAACCCTCCCCAAACAGCACATGACGCAAAGAAAAAAAGAGGCGCAATGAGGTAGCTGTGTGAGTAAGATAAGCGACCCTAGTGGCCGACACAAACACCGGGCCCATCTAGGAGTGTCACTGCAGTGTCACGCAGGATGTCCCTTCCAAAAAACCCTCCCCAAACAGCACATGACGCAAAGAAAAAAAGAGGCGCAATGAGGTAGCTGTGTGAGTAAGATAAGCGACCCTAGTGGCCGACACAAACACCGGGCCCATCTAGGAGTGTCACTGCAGTGTCACGCAGGATGTCCCTTCCAAAAAACCCTCCCCAAACAGCACATGACGCAAAGAAAAAAAGAGGCGCAATGAGGTAGCTGTGTGAGTAAGATAAGCGACCCTAGTGGCCGACACAAACACCGGGCCCATCTAGGAGTGTCACTGCAGTGTCACGCAGGATGTCCCTTCCAAAAAACCCTCCCCAAACAGCACATGACGCAAAGAAAAAAAGAGGCGCAATGAGGTAGCTGTGTGAGTAAGATAAGCGACCCTAGTGGCCGACACAAACACCGGGCCCATCTAGGAGTGGCACTGCAGTGTCACGCAGGATGGCCCTTCCAAAAAACCCTCCCCAAACAGCACATGACGCAAAGAAAAAAAGAGGCGCAATGAGGTAGCTGTGTGAGTAAGATAAGCGACCCTAGTGGCCGACACAAACACCGGGCCCATCTAGGAGTGTCACTGCAGTGTCACGCAGGATGTCCCTTCCAAAAAACCCTCCCCAAACAGCACATGACGCAAAGAAAAAAAGAGGCGCAATGAGGTAGCTGTGTGAGTAAGATAAGCGACCCTAGTGGCCGACACAAACACCGGGCCCATCTAGGAGTGTCACTGCAGTGTCACGCAGGATGTCCCTTCCAAAAAACACCTCCCCAAACAGCACATGACGCAAAGAAAAAAAGAGGTGCAATGAGGTAGCTGTGTGAGTAAGATAAGCGACCCTAGTGGCCGACACAAACACCGGGCCCATCTAGGAGTGTCACTGCAGTGTCACGCAGGATGTCCCTTCCAAAAAACCCTCCCCAAACAGCACATGACGCAAAGAAAAAAAGAGGCGCAATGAGGTAGCTGTGTGAGTAAGATAAGCGACCCTAGTGGCCGACACAAACACCGGGCCCATCTAGGAGTGTCACTGCAGTGTCACGCAGGATGTCCCTTCCAAAAAACCCTCCCCAAACAGCACATGACGCAAAGAAAAAAAGAGGCGCAATGAGGTAGCTGTGTGAGTAAGATAAGCGACCCTAGTGGCCGACACAAACACCGGGTCCATCTAGGAGTGGCACTGCAGTGTCACGCAGGATGGCCCTTCCAAAAAACCCTCCCCAAACAGCACATGACGCAAAGAAAAAAAGAGGCGCAATGAGGTAGCTGTGTGAGTAAGATAAGCGACCCTAGTGGCCGACACAAACACCGGGCCCATCTAGGAGTGTCACTGCAGTGTCACGCAGGATGTCCCTTCCAAAAAACCCTCCCCAAACAGCACATGACGCAAAGAAAAAAAGAGGCGCAATGAGGTAGCTGTGTGAGTAAGATAAGCGACCCTAGTGGCCGACACAAACACCGGGCCCATCTAGGAGTGTCACTGCAGTGTCACGCAGGATGTCCCTTCCAAAAAACCCTCCCCAAACAGCACAGGACGCAAAGAAAAAAAGAGGCGCAATGAGGTAGCTGTGTGAGTAAGATAAGCGACCCTAGTGGCCGACACAAACACCGGGCCCATCTAGGAGTGTCACTGCAGTGTCACGCAGGATGTCCCTTCCAAAAAACCCTCCCCAAACAGCACATGACGCAAAGAAAAAAAGAGGCGCAATGAGGTAGCTGTGTGAGTAAGATAAGCGACCCTAGTGGCCGACACAAACACCGGGCCCATCTAGGAGTGTCACTGCAGTGTCACGCAGGATGGCCCTTCCAAAAAACCCTCCCCAAACAGCACATGACGCAAAGAAAAAAAGAGGCGCAATGAGGTAGCTGTGTGAGTAAGATAAGCGACCCTAGTGGCCGACACAAACACCGGGCCCATCTAGGAGTGTCACTGCAGTGTCACGCAGGATGTCCCTTCCAAAAAACCCTCCCCAAACAGCACATGACGCAAAGAAAAAAAGAGGCGCAATGAGGTAGCTGTGTGAGTAAGATAAGCGACCCTAGTGGCCGACACAAACACCGGGCCCATCTAGGAGTGTCACTGCAGTGTCACGCAGGATGTCCCTTCCAAAAAACCCTCCCCAAACAGCACATGACGCAAAGAAAAAAAGAGGCGCAATGAGGTAGCTGTGTGAGTAAGATAAGCGACCCTAGTGGCCGACACAAACACCGGGCCCATCTAGGAGTGTCACTGCAGTGTCACGCAGGATGTCCCTTCCAAAAAACCCTCCCCAAACAGCACATGACGCAAAGAAAAAAAGAGGCGCAATGAGGTAGCTGTGTGAGTAAGATAAGCGACCCTAGTGGCCGACACAAACACCGGGCCCATCTAGGAGTGGCACTGCAGTGTCACGCAGGATGGCCCTTCCAAAAAACCCTCCCCAAACAGCACATGACGCAAAGAAAAAAAGAGGCGCAATGAGGTAGCTGTGTGAGTAAGATAAGCGACCCTAGTGGCCGACACAAACACCGGGCCCATCTAGGAGTGTCACTGCAGTGTCACGCAGGATGTCCCTTCCAAAAAACCCTCCCCAAACAGCACATGACGCAAAGAAAAAAAGAGGCGCAATGAGGTAGCTGTGTGAGTAAGATAAGCGACCCTAGTGGCCGACACAAACACCGGGCCCATCTAGGAGTGTCACTGCAGTGTCACGCAGGATGTCCCTTCCAAAAAACCCTCCCCAAACAGCACATGACGCAAAGAAAAAAAGAGGCGCAATGAGGTAGCTGTGTGAGTAAGATAAGCGACCCTAGTGGCCGACACAAACACCGGGCCCATCTAGGAGTGTCACTGCAGTGTCACGCAGGATGTCCCTTCCAAAAAACCCTCCCCAAACAGCACATGACGCAAAGAAAAAAAGAGGCGCAATGAGGTAGCTGTGTGAGTAAGATAAGCGACCCTAGTGGCCGACACAAACACCGGGCCCATCTAGGAGTGTCACTGCAGTGTCACGCAGGATGTCCTTTCCAAAAAACCCTCCCCAAACAGCACATGACGCAAAGAAAAAAAGAGGCGCAATGAGGTAGCTGTGTGAGTAAGATAAGCGACCCTAGTGGCCGACACAAACACCGGGTCCATCTAGGAGTGGCACTGCAGTGTCACGCAGGATGGCCCTTCCAAAAAACCCTCCCCAAACAGCACATGACGCAAAGAAAAAAAGAGGCGCAATGAGGTAGCTGTGTGAGTAAGATAAGCGACCCTAGTGGCCGACACAAACACCGGGCCCATCTAGGAGTGTCACTGCAGTGTCACGCAGGATGTCCCTTCCAAAAAACCCTCCCCAAACAGCACATGACGCAAAGAAAAAAAGAGGCGCAATGAGGTAGCTGTGTGAGTAAGATAAGCGACCCTAGTGGCCGACACAAACACCGGGCCCATCTAGGAGTGTCACTGCAGTGTCACGCAGGATGTCCCTTCCAAAAAACCCTCCCCAAACAGCACATGACGCAAAGAAAAAAAGAGGCGCAATGAGGTAGCTGTGTAAGATAAGCGACCCTAGTGGCCGACACAAACACCGGGCCCATCTAGGAGTGGCACTGCAGTGTCACGCAGGATGTCCTTTCCAAAAAACCCTCCCCAAACAGCACATGACGCAAAGAAAAAAAGAGGCGCAATGAGGTAGCTGTGTGAGTAAGATAAGCGACCCTAGTGGCCGACACAAACACCGGGTCCATCTAGGAGTGGCACTGCAGTGTCACGCAGGATGGCCCTTCCAAAAAACCCTCCCCAAACAGCACATGACGCAAAGAAAAAAAGAGGCGCAATGAGGTAGCTGTGTGAGTAAGATAAGCGACCCTAGTGGCCGACACAAACACCGGGCCCATCTAGGAGTGTCACTGCAGTGTCACGCAGGATGTCCCTTCCAAAAAACCCTCCCCAAACAGCACATGACGCAAAGAAAAAAAGAGGCGCAATGAGGTAGCTGTGTGAGTAAGATAAGCGACCCTAGTGGCCGACACAAACACCGGGCCCATCTAGGAGTGTCACTGCAGTGTCACGCAGGATGTCCCTTCCAAAAAACCCTCCCCAAACAGCACATGACGCAAAGAAAAAAAGAGGCGCAATGAGGTAGCTGTGTAAGATAAGCGACCCTAGTGGCCGACACAAACACCGGGCCCATCTAGGAGTGGCACTGCAGTGTCACGCAGGATGTCCCTTCCAAAAAACCCTCCCCAAACAGCACATGACGCAAAGAAAAATTAAAGAAAAAAGAGGTGCAAGATGGAATTGTCCTTGGGCCCTCCCACCCACCCTTATGTTGTATAAACAGGACATGCACACTTTAACCAACCCATCATTTCAGTGACAGGGTCTGCCACACGACTGTGACTGAAATGACGGGTTGGTTTGGACCCCCACCAAAAAAGAAGCAATTAATCTCTCCTTGCACAAACTGGCTCTACAGAGGCAAGATGTCCACCTCATCATCATCCTCCGATATATCACCGTGTACATCCCCCTCCTCACAGATTATCAATTCGTCCCCACTGGAATCCACCATCTCAGCTCCCTGTGTACTTTGTGGAGGCAATTGCTGCTGGTCAATGTCTCCACGGAGGAATTGATTATAATTCATTTTAATGAACATCATCTTCTCCACATTTTCTGGATGTAACCTCGTACGCCGATTGCTGACAAGGTGAGCGGCGGCACTAAACACTCTTTCGGAGTACACACTTGTGGGAGGGCAACTTAGGTAGAATAAAGCCAGTTTGTGCAAGGGCCTCCAAATTGCCTCTTTTTCCTGCCAGTATAAGTACGGACTGTCTGACGTGCCTACTTGGATGCGGTCACTCATATAATCCTCCACCATTCTTTCAATGGTGAGAGAATCATATGCAGTGACAGTAGACGACATGTCCGTAATCGTTGTCAGGTCCTTCAGTCCGGACCAGATGTCAGCATCAGCAGTCGCTCCAGACTGCCCTGCATCACCGCCAGGGGGTGGGCTCGGAATTCTGAGCCTTTTCCTCGCACCCCCAGTTGCGGGAGAATGTGAAGGAGGAGATGTTGACAGGTCGCGTTCCGCTTGACTTGACAATTTTCTCACCAGCAGGTCTTTCAACCCCAGCAGACTTGTGTCTGCCGGAAAGAGAGATCCAAGGTAGGCTTTAAATCTAGGATCGAGCACGGTGGCCAAAATGTAGTGCTCTGATTTCAACAGATTGACCACCCGTGAATCCTTGTTAAGCGAATTAAGGGCTCTATCCACAAGTCCCACATGCCTAGCGGAATCGCTCCGTGTTAGCTCCTCCTTCAATGTCTCCAGCTTCTTCTGCAAAAGCCTGATGAGGGGAATGACCTGACTCAGGCTGGCAGTGTCTGAACTGACTTCACGTGTGGCAAGTTCAAAGGGCATCAGAACCTTGCACAACGTTGAAATCATTCTCCACTGCGCTTGAGACAGGTGCATTCCACCTACTATATCGTGCTCAATTGTATAGGCTTGAATGGCCTTTTGCTGCTCCTCCAACCTCTGAAGCATATAGAGGGTTGAATTCCACCTCGTTACCACTTCTTGCTTCAGATGATGGCAGGGCAGGTTCAGTAGTTTTTGGTGGTGCTCCAGTCTTCTGTACGTGGTGCCTGTACGCCGAAAGTGTCCCGCAATTCTTCTGGCCACCGACAGCATCTCTTGCACGCCCCTGTCGTTTTTTAAAAAATTCTGCACCACCAAATTCAAGGTATGTGCAAAACATGGGACGTGCTGGAATTTGCCCATATTTAATGCACACACAATATTGCTGGCGTTGTCCGATGCCACAAATCCACAGGAGAGTCCAATTGGGGTAAGCCATTCCGCGATGATCTTCCTCAGTTGCCGTAAGAGGTTTTCAGCTGTGTGCGTATTCTGGAAAGCGGTGATACAAAGCGTAGCCTGCCTAGGAAAGAGTTGGCGTTTGCGAGATGCTGCTACTGGTGCCGCCGCTGCTGTTCTTGCGGCGGGAGTCCATACATCTTCCCAGTGGGCTGTCACAGTCATATAGTCCTGACCCTGCCCTGCTCCACTTGTCCACATGTCCGTGGTTAAGTGGACATTGGGTACAACTGCATTTTTTAGGACACTGGTGAGTCTTTTTCTGACGTCCGTGTACATTCTCGGTATCGCCTGCCTAGAGAAGTGGAACCTAGATGGTATTTGGTAACGGGGGCACACTGCCTCAATAAATTGTCTAGTTCCCTGTGAACTAACGGCGGATACCGGACGCACGTCTAACACCAACATAGTTGTCAAGGCCTCAGTTATCCGCTTTGCAGCAGGATGACTGCTGTGATATTTCATCTTCCTCGCAAAGGACTGTTGGACAGTCAATTGCTTACTGGAAATAGTACAAGTGGGCTTACGACTTCCCCTCTGGGATGACCATCGACTCCCAGCAGCAACAACAGCAGCGCCAGCAGCAGTAGGCGTTACACGCAAGGATGCATCGGAGGAATCCAAGGCAGGAGAGGACTCGTCAGAATTGCCAGTGACTTGGCCTGCAGGACTATTGGCATTCCTGGGGAAGGAGGAAATTGACACTGAGGGAGTTGGTGGGGTGGTTTGCGTGAGCTTGGTTACAAGAGGAAGGGATTTACAGGTCAGTGGACTGCTTCCGCTGTCGCCCAAAGTTTTTGAACTTGTCACTGACTTATTATGAATGCGCTGCAGGTGACGTATAAGGGAGGATGTTCCGAGGTGGTTAACGTCCTTACCCCTACTTATTACAGCTTGACAAAGGCAACACACGGCTTGACACCTGTTGTCCGCTTTTCTGTTGAAATACCTCCACACTGAAGAGCTGATTTTTTTGGTATTTTCACCAGGCATGTCAACAGCCATATTCCTCCCACGGACAACAGGTGTCTCCCCGGGTGCCTGACTTAAACAAACCACCTCACCATCAGAATCCTCCTGGTCAATTTCCTCCCCAGCGCCAGCAACACCCATATCCTCCTCATCCTGGTGTACTTCAACACTGACATCTTCAATCTAACTATCAGGAACTGGACTGCGGGTGCTTCTTCCAGCACTTGCAGGGGGCGTGCAAATGGTGGAAGGCGCATGCTCTTCACGTCCAGTGTTGGGAAGGTCAGGCATCGCAACCGACACAATTGGACTCTCCTTGTGGATTTGGGATTTCGAAGAACGCACAGTTCTTTGCGGTGCTTTTGCCAGCTTGAGTCTTTTCAGTTTTCTAGCGAGAGGCTGAGTGCTTCCATCCTCATGTGAAGCTGAACCACTAGCCATGAACATAGGCCAGGGCCTCAGCCGTTCCTTGCCACTCCGTGTGGTAAATGGCATATAGGCAAGTTTACGCTTCTCCTCCGACAATTTTATTTTAGGTTTTGGAGTCCTTTTTTTACTGATATTTGGTGTTTTGGATTTGACATGCTCTGTACTATGACATTGGGCATCGGCCTTGGCAGACGACGTTGCTGGCATTTCATCGTCTCGGCCATGACTAGTGGCAGCAGCTTCAGCACGAGGTGGAAGTGGATCTTGATCTTTCCCTAATTTTGGAACCTCAACATTTTTGTTCTCCATATTTTAATAGGCACAACTAAAAGGCACCTCAGGTAAACAATGGAGATGGATGGATACTAGTATACTTTTGGATGGACTGCCGAGTGCCGACACAGAGGTAGCTACAGCCGTGGACTACCGTACTGTACTGTGTCTGCTGCTAATATAGACTGGTTGATAAAGAGATGTAGTATGTATAAAGAAGAAAGAAAAAAAAACCACGGGTAGGTGGTATACAATTATGGATGGACTGCCGAGTGCCGACACAGAGGTAGCTACAGCCGTGGACTACCGTACTGTACTGTGTCTGCTGCTAATATAGACTGGATGATAATGAGATGTAGTATGTATAAAGAAGAAAGAAAAAAAAAACCACGGGTAGGTGGTATACAATTATGGATGGACTGCCGAGTGCCGACACAGAGGTAGCTACAGCCGTGGACTACCGTACTGTACTGTGTCTGCTGCTAATATAGACTGGATGATAATGAGATGTAGTATGTATAAAGAAGAAAGAAAAAAAAAACCACTGGTAGGTGGTATACAATTATGGATGGACTGCCGAGTGCCGACACAGAGGTAGCTACAGCCGTGGACTACCGTACTGTACTGTGTCTGCTGCTAATATAGACTGGTTGATAATGAGATGTAGTATGTATAAAGAAGAAAGAAAAAAAAAACCACGGGTAGGTGGTATACAATTATGGATGGACTGCCGAGTGCCAACACAGAGGTAGCTACAGCCGTGGACTACCGTACTGTACTGTGTCTGCTGCTAATATAGACTGGATGATAATGAGATGTAGTATGTATAAAGAAGAAAGAAAAAAAAACCACGGGTAGGTGGTATACAATTATGGATGGACTGCCGAGTGCCGACACAGAGGTAGCCACAGCCGTGGACTACCGTACTGTACTGTGTCTGCTGCTAATATAGACTGGTTGATAATGAGATGTAGTATGTATAAAGAAGAAAGAAAAAAAAAACACGGGTAGGTGGTATACAATTATGGATGGACTGCCGAGTGCCGACACAGAGGTAGCTACAGCCGTGGACTACCGTACTGTACTGTGTCTGCTGCTAATATAGACTGGATGGTAATGAGATGTAGTATGTATAAAGAAGAAAGAAAAAAAAACCACGGGTAGGTGGTATACAATTATGGATGGACTGCCGAGTGCCGACACAGAGGTAGCTACAGCCGTGGACTACCGTACTGTACTGTGTCTGCTGCTAATATAGACTGGATGATAATGAGATGTAGTATGTATGTATAAAGAAGAAAGAGAAAAAAAAACCACGGGTAGGTGGTATACAATTATGGATGGACTGCCGAGTGCCGACACAGAGGTAGCTACAGCCGTGAACTACCGTACTGTGTCTGCTGCTAATATAGACTGGTTGATAATGAGATGTAGTTTGTATAAAGAAGAAAGAAAAAAAAAACCACGGGTAGGTGGTATACAATTATGGATGGACTGCCGAGTGCCGACACAGAGGTAGCTACAGCCGTGGACTACCGTACTGTACTGTGTCTGCTGCTAATATAGACTGGATGATAATGAGATGTAGTATGTATAAAGAAGAAAGAAAAAAAAAACCACGGGTAGGTGGTATACAATTATGGATGGACTGCCGAGTGCCGACACAGAGGTAGCTACAGCCGTGAACTACCGTACTGTGTCTGCTGCTAGTAGACTGGATGATAAATAATGATATAAAAAATATATATATATCACTACTGCAGCCGGACAGGTATATATTATATAATGACGGACCTGCTGGAGTGGACACTGTCTGTCAGCAGAATGAGTTTTTTAATTTTTATAGAATAAAAAAACACCACACAAGTCACACGACGAGTGTACTTTTTCAGGCAGACATTCAATCACAATATACTATACTGGTGGTCAGTGTGGTCAGGTCACTGGTCACAGTGGTCAGTGGTCAGTCACACTGGCAGTGGCACTCTGGCAGCAAAAGTGTGCACTGTTTAATATGTACTCCAGGCTCCTGCTATAACCTATAACTGCTCCCCAGTCTCCCCCACAATTAAGCTGTGTGAGCACAGTCAGATATTATACATAGATGATGCAGCACACTGGGCTGAGCACAGATATGGTATGTGAGTGTGACTGAGTCACTGTGTATCGTTTTTTTCAGGCAGAGGACAAGAACAGAACGGATTATTAAATAATAATAAATTATAAAACTGCACTGGTGGTCAGGTCACTGGTCATCAGTCACTAGTATAACTCCTCCTAAGCTCCAGTAAGTAAATGAAGTGTCTCACTCTCACTCTCCTATCTATTTTAATTTCTAAACGGAGAGGACGCCAGCCACGTCCTCTCCCTATCAATCTCAATGCACGTGTGAAAATGGCCGCGATGCGCGGCTCCTTATATAGAATCCGAGTCTCGCGATAGAATCCGAGCCTCGCGAGAATCCGACAGCGTGATGATGACGTTCGGGCGCGCTCGGGTTAACCGAGCAAGGCGGGAAGATCCGAGTCGCTCGGACCCGTGTAAAAAAACATGAAGTTCGGGCGGGTTCGGATTCAGAGAAACCGAACCCGCTCATCTCTAGCGCTTATGTGGCTTCATGCTTAGACAGCCTTCAGCTTGCTTTCTGGGTTTAAGCATGCAAAGAAAACAGTAAGAGGCCTAGGGACAGAGGTCTCTTACAAAAACTGCTAGTTTCCTAAAATCCCAGGGAAAAAATCCAGTCGAACTTCTTTTTTTTTTTAAATACAGATAAATACAGATGACAAAACTTTATTTCACTGTATTGGTCTTTATCATTTACAGTGAAATGAATAACTTACATTAAGCAGGCTTCATATTTGCTCATAGTAGTTTGGAAAAGTACATGTTACATTAGGATCACACAGATCTGTCCTATAAGTCCCACGTTCTCTCCGCTGA
This sequence comes from Pseudophryne corroboree, assembly GCF_028390025.1. Taxonomy (NCBI): domain Eukaryota; kingdom Metazoa; phylum Chordata; class Amphibia; order Anura; family Myobatrachidae; genus Pseudophryne; species Pseudophryne corroboree. Next base: position 747,595,771 of record NC_086446.1, on the reverse strand, counting down.
AGTCTTCCAATGCCTACCCTGGAGATAGCAGGAGCTTGCGTCGCCTTATGCCAGTGAGGAACGCTGAGCAGCGGGGGATTACTGTCACGTAATGCTTGGCAGGAGAGGATGATCTTGCCGGGAACGCTTTTACTATGCACTGCTTGCTGTATTAACTACCACCCAGATGGGGTAATTTGTACAGATGATGAAATGTGTCATTAAACACTGCACATCTCTGCTCTCCACCGGCGGCAACATCACAGTAAATGTAAAAGATAAGTGCAAATTCTTTGCTTCCATATTTGATGACAAATTCTAAAATCTGCTCAGATCATGGGTCAGGAACCAGAAGAATATAACAATATAACAATGGGTGTTACTTGGCACTAACTTATCTCGTCTGCATGCAATTATACTTATACATATTATTTGAACATCTGCATTACATTTTATACATTTCTCACACTGGAGGCAGTAAACTAATACTGTATATACTAGAGATGAGCGGGTTCGGTTCCTCGGAAACCGAACCCGCCCGAACTTCAGGTTTTTTTACACGGGTCCGAGCGACTCGGATCTTCCCGCCTTGCTCGGTTAACCCGAGCGCGCCCGAACGTCATCATCCCGCTGTCGGATTCTCGCGAGGCTCGGATTCTATCGCGAGACTCGGATTCTATATAAGGAGCCGCGCGTCGCCGCCATTTTCACACGTGCATTGAGATTGATAGGGAGAGGACGTGGCTGGCGTCCTCTCCGTTTATAGAGAGTGAGACTAGAGTAGAGAGAGACACAGTATTATTTACTTTAGTAATTTTGGGGAGCATTAGGAGGAGTACTACTACTTGCTGAAGTGATAGTGTGACTGTATATCTGACTTGTGGGGGAGACAGTGGGGAGCAGTTAGAGTCTGAGAGCAGGAGTACATATTTTAACGTACAGTGCACACTTTTGCTGGCACTCTGCTGCCAGAGTGCCACACTGCCATTGTGACCACACTGACCACCAGTATATATTGTGATTGTCTGCTTAGGAGTACTACTTGCAAGTTGCTGATAGTGTGACCAGTGACCTGACCACCAGTTTAATTAATCACCACCAGTTTAATATATATATATATATATATATATATATATATATAATTGTATATAATATATATATAATTGTATATGTATACCACCTACCCGTGGTTTTTTTTTTTTTCTTCTTGATACATACTACTATAGTAGCTTACTGTAGCAGTCTGCGGTGCTGCTGAGCAGACAGTGTCCAGCAGGTCCGTCATCAGTCATTACATAATAAATATATATACCTGTCCGGCTGCAGTACTAGTGATATTATATATATATATATATATATATATTAATTTCATCTCATTATCATCCAGTCTATATTAGCAGCAGACACAGTACGGTAGTCCACGGCTGTAGCTACCTCTGTGTCGGCAGTCGCTGGTCCATCCATAATTGTATACCACCTACCCGTGGTTTTTTTTTTTCTCTTTCTTCTTGATACATACTACTATAGTAGCTTACTGTAGCAGTCTGCGGTGCTGCTGAGCTGACAGTGTCCAGCAGGTCCGTCATCAGTCATTACATAATAAATATATATACCTGTCCGGCTGCAGTACTAGTGATATTATATATATATATATATATATTAATTTCATCTCATTATCATCCAGTCTATATTAGCAGCAGACACAGTACGGTAGTCCACGGCAGTAGCTACCTCTGTGTCGGCAGTCGCTGGTCCATCCATAATTGTATACCACCTACCCGTGTTTTTTTTTTTTCTCTTTCTTCTTGATACATACTACTATAGTAGCTTACTGTAGCAGTCTGCGGTGCTGCTGAGCTGACAGTGTCCAGCAGGTCCGTCATCAGTCATTACATAATAAATATATATACCTGTCCGGCTGCAGTACTAGTGATATTATATATATATATATATATATATATATATATTAATTTCATCTCATTATCATCCAGTCTATATTAGCAGCAGACACAGTACGGTAGTCCACGGCTGTAGCTACCTCTGTGTCGGCAGTCGCTGGTCCATCCATAATTGTATACCACCTACCCGTGGTTTTTTTTTTTTCTCTTTCTTCTTGATACATACTACTATAGTAGCTTACTGTAGCAGTCTGCGGTGCTGCTGAGCTGACAGTGTCCAGCAGGTCCGTCATCAGTCATTACATAATAAATATATATACCTGTCCGGCTGCAGTACTAGTGATATTATATATATATATATATATATATTAATTTCATCTCATTATCATCCAGTCTATATTAGCAGCAGACACAGTACGGTAGTCCACGGCAGTAGCTACCTCTGTGTCGGCAGTCGCTGGTCCATCCATAATTGTATACCACCTACCCATGTTTTTTTTTTTCTCTTTCTTCTTGATACATACTACTATAGTAGCTTACTGTAGCAGTCTGCGGTGCTGCTGAGCTGACAGTGTCCAGCAGGTCCGTCATCAGTCATTACATAATAAATATATATACCTGTCCGGCTGCAGTACTAGTGATATTATATATATATATATATATATATTAATTTCATCTCATTATCATCCAGTCTATATTAGCAGCAGACACAGTACGGTAGTCCACGGCTGTAGCTACCTCTGTGTCGGCAGTCGCTGGTCCATCCATAATTGTATACCACCTACCCGTGGGTTTTTTTTTTCTCTTTCTTCTTGATACATACTACTATAGTAGCTTACTGTAGCAGTCTGCGGTGCTGCTGAGCTGACAGTGTCCAGCAGGTCCGTCATCAGTCATTACATAATAAATATATATACCTGTCCGGCTGCAGTACTAGTGATATTATATATATATATATATATATATATATTAATTTCATCTCATTATCATCCAGTCTATATTTTTTTTTTCTCTTTCTTCTTGAAAGCTGACAGTGTCCAGCAGGTCCGTCATCAGTCATTACATAATAAATATATATACCTGTCCGGCTGCAGTACTAGTGATATTATATATATATATATATATATTAATTTCATCTCATTATCATCCAGTCTATATTAGCAGCAGACACAGTACGGTAGTCCACGGCTGTAGCTACCTCTGTGTCGGCAGTCGCTCGTCCATCCATAATTATACTAGTATCCATCCATCTCCATTGTTTACCTGAGGTGCCTTTTAGTTGTGCCTATTAAAATATGGAGAACAAAAATGTTGAGGTTCCAAAATTAGGGAAAGATCAAGATCCACTTCCACCTCGTGCTGAAGCTGCTGCCACTAGTCATGGCCGAGACGATGAAATGCCAGCAACGTCGTCTGCCAAGGCCGATGCCCAATGTCATAGTACAGAGCATGTAAAATCCAAAACACCAAATATCAGTAAAAAAAGGACTCCAAAATCTAAAATAAAATTGTCGGAGGAGAAGCGTAAACTTGCCAATATGCCATTTACCACACGGAGTGGCAAGGAACGGCTGAGGCCCTGGCCTATGTTCATGGCTAGTGGTTCAGCTTCACATGAGGATGGAAGCACTCAGCCTCTCGCTAGAAAAATGAAAAGACTCAAGCTGGCAAAAGCACCGCAAAGAACTGTGCGTTCTTCGAAATCCCAAATCCACAAGGAGAGTCCAATTGTGTCGGTTGCGATGCCTGACCTTCCCAACACTGGACGTGAAGAGCATACGCCTTCCACCATTTGCACGCCCCCTGCAAGTGCTGGAAGGAGCACCCGCAGTCCAGTTCCTGATAGTCAGATTGAAGATGTCAGTGTTTAAGTACACCAGGATGAGGAGGATATGGGTGTTGCTGGCGCTGGGGAGGAAATTGACAAGGAGGATTCTGATGGTGAGGTGGTTTGTTTAAGTCAGGCACCCGGGGAGACACCTGTTGTCCGTGGGAGGAATAGGGCCGTTGACATGCCTGGTGAAAATACCAAAAAAATCAGCTCTTCGGTGTGGAAGTATTTCAACAGAAATGCGGACAACATTTGTCAAGCCGTGTGTTGCCTTTGTCAAGCTGTAATAAGTAGGGGTAAGGACGTTAACCACCTCGGAACATCCTCCCTTATACGTCACCTGCAGCGCATTCATAATAAGTCAGTGACAAGTTCAAAAACTTTGGGTGACAGCGGAAGCAGTCCACTGACCAGTAAATCCCTTCCTCTTGTAACCAAGCTCACGCAAACCACCCCACCAACTCCCTCAGTGTCAATTTCCTCCTTCCCCAGGAATGCCAATAGTCCTGCAGGCCATGTCACTGGCAATTCTGACGAGTCCTCTCCTGCCTGGGATTCCTCCGATGCATCCTTGCGTGTAACGCCTACTGCTGCTGGCGCTGCTGTTGTTGCTGCTGGGAGTCGATGGTCATCCCAGAGGGGAAGTCGTAAGCCCACTTTTACTACTTCCACCAAGCAATTGACTGTCCAACAGTCCTTTGCGAGGAAGATGAAATATCACAGCAGTCATCCTGTTGCAAAGCGGATAACTGAGGCCTTGACAACTATGTTGGTGTTAGACGTGCGTCCGGTATCCGCCGTTAGTTCACAGGGAACTAGACAATTTATTGAGGCAGTGTGCCCCCGTTACCAAATACCATCTAGGTTCCACTTCTCTAGGCAGGCGATACCGAGAATGTACACGGACGTTAGAAAAAGACTCACCAGTGTCCTAAAAAATGCAGTTGTACCCAATGTCCACTTAACCACGGACATGTGGACAAGTGGAGCAGGGCAGGGTCAGGACTATATGACTGTGACAGCCCACTGGGTAGATGTATGGACTCCCGCCGCAAGAACAGCAGCGGCGGCACCAGTAGCAGCATCTCGCAAACGCCAACTCTTTCCTAGGCAGGCTACGCTTTGTATCACCGGTTTCCAGAATACGCACACAGCTGAAAACCTCTTACGGCAACTGAGGAAGATCATCGCGGAATGGCTTACCCCAATTGAACTCTCCTGTGGATTTGTGGCATCGGACAACGCCAGCAATATTGTGTGTGCATTAAATATGGGCAAATTCCAGTACGTCCCATGTTTTGCACATACCTTGAATTTGGTGGTGCAGAATTTTTAAAAAAACGACAGGGGCGTGCAAGAGATGCTGTCGGTGGCCAGAAGAATTGCGGGACACTTTCGGCGTACAGGCACCACGTACAGAAGACTGGAGCACCACCAAAAACGCCTGAACCTGCCCTGCCATCATCTGAAGCAAGAAGTGGTAACGAGGTGGAATTCAACCCTCTATATGCTTCAGAGGTTGGAGGAGCAGCAAAAGGCCATTCAAGCCTATACAATTGAGCACGATATAGGAGGTGGAATGTACCTGTCTCAAGCGCAGTGGAGAATGATTTCAACGTTGTGCAAGGTTCTGCAACCTTTTGAACTTGCCACACGTGAAGTCAGTTCAGACACTGCCAGCCTGAGTCAGGTCATTCCCATCATCAGGCTTTTGCAGAAGAAGCTGGAGGCATTGAAGGAGGAGCTAAAAGGGAGCGATTCCGCTAGGCATGTGGGACTTGTGGATGAAGCCCTTAATTCGCTTAACAAGGATTCACGGGTGGTCAATCTGTTGAAATCAGAGCACTACATTTTGGCCACCGTGCTCGATCCTAGATTTAAAACCTACCTTGGATCTCTCTTTCCGGCAGACACAAGTCTGCTGGGGTTGAAAGACCTGCTGGTGAGAAAATTGTCAAGTCAAGCGGAACGCGACCTGTCAACATCTCCTCCTTCACATTCTCCCGCAACTGGGGGTGCGAGGAAAAGGCTCAGAATTCCGAGCCCATCCGCTGGCGGTGATGCAGGGCAGTCTGGAGCGACTGCTGATGCTGACATCTGGTCCGGACTGAAGGACCTGACAACGATTACGGACATGTCGTCTACTGTCACTGCATATGATTCTGTCACCATTGAAAGAATGGTGGAGGATTATATGAGTGACCGCATCCAAGTAGGCACGTCAGACAGTCCGTACTTATACTGGCAGGAAAAAGAGGCAATTTGGAGGCCCTTGCACAAACTGGCTTTATTCTACCTAAGTTGCCCTCCCACAAGTGTGTACTCCGAAAGAGTGTTTAGTGCCGCCGCTCACCTTGTCAGCAATCGGCGTACGAGGTTATTTCCAGAAAATGTGGAGAAGATGATGTTCATTAAAATGAATTATAATCAATTCCTCCGTGGAGACATTGACCAGCAGCAATTGCCTCCACAAAGTACACAGGGAGCTGAGATGGTGGATTCCAGTGGGGACGAATTGATAATCTGTGAGGAGCGGGATGTACACGGTGATATATCGGAGGATGATGATGAGGTGGACATCTTGCCTCTGTAGAGCCAGTTTGTGCAAGGAGAGATTAATTGCTTCTTTTTCGGTGGGGGTCCAAACCAACCCGTCATTTCAGTCACAGTCGTGTGGCAGACCCTGTCACTGAAATGATGGGTTGGTTAAAGTGTGCATGTCCTGTTTATACAACATAAGGGTGGGTGAGAGGGCCCAAGGACAATTCCATCTTGCACCTCTTTTTCTTTCATTTTTATTTGCGTCATGTGCTGTTTGGGGAGTGTTTTTTGGAAGGGCCATCCTGCGTGACACTGCAGTGCCACTCCTAGATGGGCCAGTGTTTGTGTCGGCCACTAGGGTCGCTTATCTTACTCACACAGCTACCTCATTGCGCCTCTTTTTTTCTTCTTTGCGTCATGTGCTGTTTGGGGAGTGTTTTTTGGAAGGGCCATCCTGCGTGACACTGCAGTGCCACTCCTAGATGGGCCAGGTGTTTGTGTCGGCCACTAGGGTCGCTTAGCTTACTCACACAGCTACCTCATTGCGCCTCTTTTTTTCTTCTTTGCGTCATGTGCTGTTTGGGGAGTGTTTTTTGGAAGGGCCATCCTGCGTGACACTGCAGTGCCACTCCTAGATGGGCCAGGTGTTTGTGTCGGCCACTAGGGTCGCTTAGCTTACTCACACAGCTACCTCATTGCGCCTCTTTTTTTCTTCTTTGCGTCATGTGCTGTTTGGGGAGTGTTTTTTGGAAGGGCCATCCTGCGTGACACTGCAGTGCCACTCCTAGATGGGCCAGGTGTTTGTGTCGGCCACTAGGGTCGCTTATCTTACTCACACAGCTACCTCATTGCGCCTCTTTTTTTCTTCTTTGCGTCATGTGCTGTTTGGGGAGTGTTTTTTGGAAGGGCCATCTTGCGTGACACTGCAGTGCCACTCCTAGATGGGCCAGGTGTTTGTGTCGGCCACTAGGGTCGCTTAGCTTACTCACACAGCTACCTCATTGCGCCTCTTTTTTTCTTCTTTGCGTCATGTGCTGTTTGGGGAGTGTTTTTTGGAAGGGCCATCCTGCGTGACACTGCAGTGCCACTCCTAGATGGGCCAGGTGTTTGTGTCGGCCACTAGGGTCGCTTATCTTACTCACACAGCTACCTCATTGCGCCTCTTTTTTTCTTCTTTGCGTCATGTGCTGTTTGGGGAGTGTTTTTTGGAAGGGCCATCCTGCGTGACACTGCAGTGACACTCCTAGATGGGCCAGGTGTTTGTGTCGGCCACTAGGGTCGCTTAGCTTACTCACACAGCTACCTCATTGCGCCTCTTTTTTTCTTCTTTGCGTCATGTGCTGTTTGGGGAGTGTTTTTTGGAAGGGCCATCCTGCGTGACACTGCAGTGCCACTCCTAGATGGGCCAGGTGTTTGTGTCGGCCACTAGGGTCGCTTAGCTTACTCACACAGCTACCTCATTGCGCCTCTTTTTTTCTTCTTTGCGTCATGTGCTGTTTGGGGAGTGTTTTTTGGAAGGGCCATCCTGCGTGACACTGCAGTGCCACTCCTAGATGGGCCAGGTGTTTGTGTCGGCCACTAGGGTCGCTTATCTTACTCACACAGCTACCTCATTGCGCCTCTTTTTTTCTTCTTTGCGTCATGTGCTGTTTGGGGAGTGTTTTTTGGAAGGGCCATCCTGCGTGACACTGCAGTGCCACTCCTAGATGGGCCAGGTGTTTGTGTCGGCCACTAGGGTCGCTTAGCTTACTCACACAGCTACCTCATTGCGCCTCTTTTTTTCTTCTTTGCGTCATGTGCTGTTTGGGGAGTGTTTTTTGGAAGGGCCATCCTGCGTGACACTGCAGTGCCACTCCTAGATGGGCCAGGTGTTTGTGTCGGCCACTAGGGTCGCTTAGCTTAGTCATCCAGCGACCTCGGTGCAAATTTTAGGACTAAAAATAATATTATGAGGTGTGAGGTGTTCAGAATAGACTGAAAATGAGTGGAAATTATGGTTTTTGAGGTTACTAATACTTTGGGATCAAAATGACCCCCAAATTCTATGATTTAAGCTGTTTTTTAGTGTTTTTTGAAAAAAACACCCGAATCCAAAACACACCCGAATCCGACAAAAAAAATTCGGTGAGGTTTTGCCAAAACGCGGTCGAACCCAAAACACGGCCGCGGAACCGAACCCAAAACCAAAACACAAAACCCGAAAAATTTCAAGTGCACATCTCTAGTATATACACCATACCAGCATCTGTGTTACTTGTTCTCTATCCTTGAAGTAAATCTCAGTACATTGGGGGTCACTCCGAGTTGATCGTAGCTGTGCTAAATTCAGCACAGCTACGATCAGCCACACTGACATGCGGGGGGATGCCCAGCACAGGGCTATCCCGCCCCGCATGTCAGTGCCGCCCCTCCCCCGCAGAAGAGCATGGGCATCATACAGCGGCGATGTCTTTGCACTTCTAGAGTAGCTCCCGACCAGCGCAGATTTAGCGTGCTGGCCGGGAGCTACTCGTCGCTCCCCGGCCCGCAGCGGCAGCGTGTGACGTCACGCAGCCGCCGCGGCCTGCCCCCCCCCAACGGTTCGGCTGTGCTGGCTGGACCGCTCCCTCTAAACGGACCACCCCCTCCTGCCCAGCGTCCGCCTCTGTCTCAGCAACCGCCTCTGTCGGTGCCGGCGCAGTTCCGACCCAATCGCTGGGAGAAACTGCAGCGAGCGATCGGGTCGGAATGACCCCCCATGTTACATATATTATTGACATGAACCCTCATCATACTTGCCTACCTTCCCGGAATGGCCGGGGGACTCCCAAAAATTGTATGACAATCCCGGACCACCGGAAAGGTGGGCAAGTATCCTGCAGCGCCGCTGCCCCCACACCTCCTCGGCCACCCACTTACAGAGCACAAGTGGGCGGTCTGAGGGGACTGAATGGCGTCATTGTAGCCTGCCCCCCGCACATTGTACAGGCATTGTACAGCCCCCTGCTGTATATCGCCATTGTATGGCGGGGCCACAAAGACACAACTGCAACTACCACGCCCCCTGTGCTGACTTTATTATGTAGCTACGCCCCCATTATGCCCCTATGCTGCGTCACACCAGTCCTCCCCTCCCTCTGTTGCGCCGTGCTGGCGGAGGGGACAGCCAGGAAGTCGACAACCCTGACCCTCATTTATTTTGTGTGTGCTCCTCTATGATAGATGGAAGCTTACTGCTGGTGGCAGATTTGGGCATGAAGGGCCCACTGGGGGAATGCAGTGATGGGGGACAATAATTAGGGGTGTGGTCAGTCACCAGCGGGGGTGTAGCCCACCTCCACAGAGGCTTGAAATACGCCATAGTCCTGTGAGTATAATGTAACATACTGTATGTATCACGTATAATTCAAGTGCACAGTCTGGAACCTGATCCCTGGCGGAAGGGGTGAGACCTTAGGAAGTGGGGCCCACCGGAGGTTTCCCCTGTATTTATTAGAGATGAGCGGGTTCGGTTTCTCTGAATCCGAACCCGCCAGAACTTCATGTTTTTTTTCACGGGTCCGAGCGACTCGGATCTTCCCGCCTTGCTCGGTTAACCCGAGCGCGCCCGAACGTCATCATGACGCTGTCGGATTCTCGCGAGGCTCGGATTCTATCGCGAGACTCGGATTCTATATAAGGAGCCGCGCGTCGCCGCCATTTTCACACGTGCATTGAGATTGATAGGGAGAGGACGTGGCTGGCGTCCTCTCCGTTTAGAATAGATTAGAGAGACACTTGATTTACTAATTTTGGGGAGCATTAGGAGTACTCAGTACAGTGCAGAGTTTTGCTGATAGTGACCACCAGTTTTATTTATAATCCGTTCTCTGCCTGAAAAAAGCGATACACAGCACACAGTGACTCAGTCACATACCATATCTGTGTGCACTGCTCAGGCTCAGGCCAGTGTGCTGCATCATCTATTATCTATATATAATATTATATATATCTGTCTGACTGCTCAGCTCACACAGCTTATAATTGTGGGGGAGACTGGGGAGCACTACTGCAGTGCCAGTTATAGGTTATAGCAGGAGCCAGGAGTACATAATATATTATATAGTGAGTGACCACCAGACACACAGTGCAGTTTATTTAATATATCCGTTCTCTGCCTGAAAAAAGCGATACACACAGTGACTCAGTCAGTCACATACCATATCTGTGTGCACTGCTCAGGCTCAGGCCAGTGTGCTGCATCATCTATATATATTATATATCTGTCTGACTGCTCAGCTCACACAGCTTATAATTGTGGGGGAGACTGGGGAGCACTACTGCAGTGCCAGTTATAGGTTATAGCAGGAGCCAGGAGTACATAATATTATATTAAAATTAAACAGTGCACACTTTTGCTGCAGGAGTGCCACTGCCAGTGTGACTAGTGACCAGTGACCTGACCACCAGTATATATAATATTAGTAGTATACTATCTCTTTATCAACCAGTCTATATTAGCAGCAGACACAGTACAGTGCGGTAGTTCACGGCTGTGGCTACCTCTGTGTCGGCACTCGGCAGCCCGTCCATAATTGTATATACCACCTAACCGTGGTTTTTTTTTCTTTCTTTATACATACATACTAGTTACGAGTATACTATCTCTTTATCAACCAGTCTATATATTAGCAGCAGACACAGTACAGTGCGGTAGTTCACGGCTGTGGCTACCTCTGTGTCGGCACTCGGCAGCCCGTCCATAATTGTATATACCACCTAACCGTGTTTTTTTTTTCTTTCTTTATACATACATACTAGTTACGAGTATACTATCTCTTTATCAACCAGTCTATATATTAGCAGCAGACACAGTACAGTGCGGTAGTTCACGGCTGTGGCTACCTCTGTGTCGGCACTCGGCAGCCCGTCCATAATTGTATATACCACCTAACCGTGGTTTTTTTTTCTTTCTTTATACATACATACTAGTTACGAGTATACTATCTCTTTATCAACCAGTCTATATATTAGCAGCAGACACAGTACAGTGCGGTAGTTCACGGCTGTGGCTACCTCTGTGTCGGCACTCGGCAGCCCGTCCATAATTGTATATACCACCTAACCGTGGTTTTTTTTTCTTTCTTTATACATACATACTAGTTACGAGTATACTATCTCTTTATCAACCAGTCTATATATTAGCAGCAGACACAGTACAGTGCGGTAGTTCACGGCTGTGGCTACCTCTGTGTCGGCACTCGGCAGCCCGTCCATAATTGTATATACCACCTAACCGTGGTTTTTTTTTCTTTCTTTATACATACATACTAGTTACGAGTATACTATCTCTTTATCAACCAGTCTATATATTAGCAGCAGACACAGTACAGTGCGGTAGTTCACGGCTGTGGCTACCTCTGTGTCGGCACTCGGCAGCCCGTCCATAATTGTATATACCACCTAACCGTGGTTTTTTTTTCTTTCTTTATACATACATACTAGTTACGAGTATACTATCTCTTTATCAACCAGTCTATATTAGCAGCAGACACAGTACAGTGCGGTAGTTCACGGCTGTGGCTACCTCTGTGTCGGCACTCGGCAGCCCGTCCATAATTGTATATACCACCTAACCGTGGTTTTTTTTTCTTTCTTTATACATACATACTAGTTACGAGTATACTATCTCTTTATCAACCAGTCTATATATTAGCAGCAGACACAGTACAGTGCGGTAGTTCACGGCTGTGGCTACCTCTGTGTCGGCACTCGGCAGCCCGTCCATAATTGTATATACCACCTAACCGTGGTTTTTTTTTCTTTCTTTATACATACATACTAGTTACGAGTATACTATCTCTTTATCAACCAGTCTATATATTAGCAGCAGACACAGTACAGTGCGGTAGTTCACGGCTGTGGCTACCTCTGTGTCGGCACTCGGCAGCCCGTCCATAATTGTATATACCACCTAACCGTGGTTTTTTTTTCTTTCTTTATACATACATACTAGTTACGAGTATACTATCTCTTTATCAACCAGTCTATATATTAGCAGCAGACACAGTACAGTGCGGTAGTTCACGGCTGTGGCTACCTCTGTGTCGGCACTCGGCAGCCCGTCCATAATTGTATATACCACCTAACCGTGGTTTTTTTTTCTTTCTTTATACATACATACTAGTTACGAGTATACTATCTCTTTATCAACCAGTCTATATATTAGCAGCAGACACAGTACAGTGCGGTAGTTCACGGCTGTGGCTACCTCTGTGTCGGCACTCGGCAGCCCGTCCATAATTGTATATACCACCTAACCGTGTTTTTTTTTTCTTTCTTTATACATACATACTAGTTACGAGTATACTATCTCTTTATCAACCAGTCTATATATTAGCAGCAGACACAGTACAGTGCGGTAGTTCACGGCTGTGGCTACCTCTGTGTCGGCACTCGGCAGCCCGTCCATAATTGTATATACCACCTAACCGTGGTTTTTTTTTCTTTCTTTATACATACATACTAGTTACGAGTATACTATCTCTTTATCAACCAGTCTATATTAGCAGCAGACACAGTACAGTGCGGTAGTTCACGGCTGTGGCTACCTCTGTGTCGGCACTCGGCAGCCCGTCCATAATTGTATATACCACCTAACCGTGGTTTTTTTTTCTTTCTTTATACATACATACTAGTTACGAGTATACTATCTCTTTATCAACCAGTCTATATATTAGCAGCAGACACAGTACAGTGCGGTAGTTCACGGCTGTGGCTACCTCTGTGTCGGCACTCGGCAGCCCGTCCATAATTGTATATACCACCTAACCGTGGTTTTTTTTTCTTTCTTTATACATACATACTAGTTACGAGTATACTATCTCTTTATCAACCAGTCTATATATTAGCAGCAGACACAGTACAGTGCGGTAGTTCACGGCTGTGGCTACCTCTGTGTCGGCACTCGGCAGCCCGTCCATAATTGTATATACCACCTAACCGTGGTTTTTTTTTCTTTCTTTATACATACATACTAGTTACGAGTATACTATCTCTTTATCAACCAGTCTATATATTAGCAGCAGACACAGTACAGTGCGGTAGTTCACGGCTGTGGCTACCTCTGTGTCGGCACTCGGCAGCCCGTCCATAATTGTATATACCACCTAACCGTGGTTTTTTTTTCTTTCTTTATACATACATACTAGTTACGAGTATACTATCTCTTTATCAACCAGTCTATATATTAGCAGCAGACACAGTACAGTGCGGTAGTTCACGGCTGTGGCTACCTCTGTGTCGGCACTCGGCAGCCCGTCCATAATTGTATACTAGTATCCAATCCATCCATCTCCATTGTTTACCTGAGGTGCCTTTTAGTTGTGCCTATTAAAATATGGAGAACAAAAATGTTGAGGTTCCAAAATTAGGGAAAGATCAAGATCCACTTCCACCTCGTGCTGAAGCTGCTGCCACTAGTCATGGCCGAGACGATGAAATGCCAGCAACGTCGTCTGCCAAGGCCGATGCCCAATGTCATAGTACAGAGCATGTCAAATCCAAAACACCAAATATCAGTAAAAAAAGGACTCCAAAACCTAAAATAAAATTGTCGGAGGAGAAGCGTAAACTTGCCAATATGCCATTTACCACACGGAGTGGCAAGGAACGGCTGAGGCCCTGGCCTATGTTCATGGCTAGTGGTTCAGCTTCACATGAGGATGGAAGCACTCAGCCTCTCGCTAGAAAAATGAAAAGACTCAAGCTGGCAAAAGCAGCACAGCAAAGAACTGTGCATTCTTCGAAATCCCAAATCCACAAGGAGAGTCCAATTGTGTCGGTTGCGATGCCTGACCTTCCCAACACTGGACGTGAAGAGCATGCGCCTTCCACCATTTGCACGCCCCCTGCAAGTGCTGGAAGGAGCACCCGCAGTCCAGTTCCTGATAGTCAGATTGAAGATGTCAGTGTTGAAGTACACCAGGATGAGGAGGATATGGGTGTTGCTGGCGCTGGGGAGGAAATTGACCAGGAGGATTCTGATGGTGAGGTGGTTTGTTTAAGTCAGGCACCCGGGGAGACACCTGTTGTCCGTGGGAGGAATATGGCCGTTGACATGCCAGGTGAAAATACCAAAAAAATCAGCTCTTCGGTGTGGAGGTATTTCACCAGAAATGCGGACAACAGGTGTCAAGCCGTGTGTTCCCTTTGTCAAGCTGTAATAAGTAGGGGTAAGGACGTTAACCACCTCGGAACATCCTCCCTTATACGTCACCTGCAGCGCATTCATAATAAGTCAGTGACAAGTTCAAAAACTTTGGGTGACAGCGGAAGCAGTCCACTGACCAGTAAATCCCTTCCTCTTGTAACCAAGCTCACGCAAACCACCCCACCAACTCCCTCAGTGTCAATTTCCTCCTTCCCCAGGAATGCCAATAGTCCTGCAGGCCATGTCACTGGCAATTCTGACGAGTCCTCTCCTGCCTGGGATTCCTCCGATGCATCCTTGCGTGTAACGCCTACTGCTGCTGGCGCTGCTGTTGTTGCCGCTGGGAGTCGATGGTCATCCCAGAGGGGAAGTCGTAAGCCCACTTGTACTACTTCCAGTAAGCAATTGACTGTTCAACAGTCCTTTGCGAGGAAGATGAAATATCACAGCAGTCATCCTACTGCAAAGCGGATAACTGAGGCCTTGGCATCCTGGGTGGTGAGAAACGTGGTTCCGGTATCCATCATTACTGCAGAGCCAACTAGAGACTTGTTGGAGGTACTGTGTCCCCGGTACCAAATACCATCTAGGTTCCATTTCTCTAGGCAGGCGATACCGAAAATGTACACAGACCTCAGAAAAAGAGTCACCAGTGTCCTAAAAAATGCAGCTGTACCCAATGTCCACTTAACCACGGACATGTGGACAAGTGGAGCAGGGCAGGGTCAGGACTATATGACTGTGACAGCCCACTGGGTAGATGTATGGACTCCCGCCGCAAGAACAGCAGCGGCGGCACCAGTAGCAGCATCTCGCAAACGCCAACTCTTTCCTAGGCAGGCTACGCTTTGTATCACCGCTTTCCAGAATACGCACACAGCTGAAAACCTCTTACGGCAACTGAGGAAGATCATCGCGGAATGGCTTACCCCAATTGGACTCTCCTGTGGATTTGTGGCATCGGACAACGCCAGCAATATTGTGTGTGCATTAAATATGGGCAAATTACAGCACGTCCCATGTTTTGCACATACCTTGAATTTGGTGGTGCAGAATTTTTTAAAAAACGACAGGGGCGTGCAAGAGATGCAGTCGGTGGCCAGAAAAATTGCGGGACACTTTCGGCGTACAGGCACCACGTACAGAAGACTGGAGCACCACCAAAAACTACTGAACCTGCCCTGCCATCATCTGAAGCAAGAAGTGGTAACGAGGTGGAATTCAACCCTCTATATGCTTCAGAGGTTGGAGGAGCAGCAAAAGGCCATTCAAGCCTATACAATTGAGCACGATATAGTAGGTGGAATGCACCTGTCTCAAGTGCAGTGGAGAATGATTTCAACGTTGTGCAAGGTTCTGATGCCCTTTGAACTTGCCACACGTGAAGTCAGTTCAGACACTGCCAGCCTGAGTCAGGTCATTCCCCTCATCAGGCTTTTGCAGAAGAAGCTGGAGGCATTGAAGAAGGAGCTAAAAGGGAGCGATTCCGCTAGGCATGTGGGACTTGTGGATGCAGCCCTTAATTCGCTTAACAAAGATTCACGGGTGGTCAATCTGTTGAAATCAGAGCACTACATTTTGGCCACCGTGCTCGATCCTAGATTTAAAGCCTACCTTGGATCTCTCTTTCCGGCAGACACAGGTCTGCTGGGGTTGAAAGACCTGCTGGTGACAAAATTGTCAAGTCAAGCGGAACGCGACCTGTCAACATCTCCTCCTTCACATTCTCCCGCAACTGGGGGTGCGAGGAAAAGGCTCAGAATTCCGAGCCCACCCGCTGGCGGTGATGCAGGGCAGTCTGGAGCGACTGCTGATGCTGACATCTGGTCCGGACTGAAGGACCTGACAACGATTACGGACATGTCGTTTACTGTCACTGCATATGATTCTCTCAACATTGATAGAATGGTGGAGGATTATATGAGTGACCGCATCCAAGTAGGCACGTCACACAGTCCGTACTTATACTGGCAGGAAAAAGAGGCAATTTGGAGGCCCTTGCACAAACTGGCTTTATTCTACCTAAGTTGCCCTCCCACAAGTGTGTACTCCGAAAGAGTGTTTAGTGCCGCCGCTCACCTTGTCAGCAATCGGCGTACGAGGTTACATCCAGAAAATGTGGAGAAGATGATGTTCATTAAAATGAATTATAATCAATTCCTCCGCGGAGACATTGACCAGCAGCAATTGCCTCCACAAAGTACACAGGGAGCTGAGATGGTGGATTCCAGTGGGGACGAATTGATAATCTGTGAGGAGGGGGATGTACACGGTGATATATCGGAGGGTGAAGATGAGGTGGACATCTTGCCTCTGTAGAGCCAGTTTGTGCAAGGAGAGATTAATTGCTTCTTTTTTGGGGGGGGTCCAAACCAACCCGTCATATCAGTCACAGTCGTGTGGCAGACCCTGTCACTGAAATGATGGGTTGGTTAAAGTGTGCATGTCCTGTTTTGTTTATACAACATAAGGGTGGGTGGGAGGGCCCAAGGACAATTCCATCTTGCACCTCTTTTTTCTTTTCTTTTTCTTTGCATCATGTGCTGATTGGGGAGGGTTTTTTGGAAGGGACATCCTGCGTGACACTGCAGTGCCACTCCTAGATGGGCCCGGTGTTTGTGTCGGCCACTAGGGTCGCTAATCTTACTCACACAGTCAGCTACCTCATTGCGCCTCTTTTTTTCTTTGCGTCATGTGCTGTTTGGGGAGGGTTTTTTGGAAGGGACATCCTGCGTGACACTGCAGTGCCACTCCTAGATGGGCCCGGTGTTTGTGTCGGCCACTAGGGTCGCTAATCTTACTCACACAGCTACCTCATTGCGCCTCTTTTTTTCTTTGCGTCATGTGCTGTTTGGGGAGGGTTTTTTGGAAGGGACATCCTGCGTGACACTGCAGTGCCACTCCTAGATGGGCCCGGTGTTTGTGTCGGCCACTAGGGTCGCTTATCTTACTCACACAGCGACCTCGGTGCAAATTTTAGGACTAAAAATAATATTGTGAGGTGTGAGGTATTCAGAATAGACTGAAAATGAGTGTAAATTATGGTTTTTGAGGTTAATAATACTTTGGGATCAAAATGACCCCCAAATTCTATGATTTAAGCTGTTTTTTAGTGTTTTTTGAAAAAAACACCCGAATCCAAAACACACCCGAATCCGACAAAAAAAATTCGGTGAGGTTTTGCCAAAACGCGTTCGAACCCAAAACACGGCCGCGGAACCGAACCCAAAACCAAAACACAAAACCCGAAAAATTTCAGGCGCTCATCTCTAGTATTTATACCCCTTTCAGACATGAGCCGGGGCTTTGACGCGGCTCCAACCTGTATTTTTGTACATGTTTTCAACTCGTGTCCCAGCTAGAGACCTGTTTTCACACTTGTATCTGGGAAAGTCCAGGACCAAGCCCGTTCACACTGAACCCATGTCTGCCCTGGCATTCAGTGTGAGTCATTGCTCACTGTGAGGTCACCTACATACTCCCCAAACAGTCCATCAAGTATTTTCATCAGTATATTCATTGGTTCCAAATAAGGTTGCAGGTCCGGGACATCCCACCTGGGTTGGGTCTGTTCACACATAGCCAAGACCCAGGTTGCGTCACAAGCCCCGGTAATATCCAGGGTCTGAAGGCTATGGGCTAGATGCATCATCGATAGGAGAGTGAAAAAATGGAGAGAGAGAAAGTACCAGCCAACCAGCTCCTAGTCATCATCCTCACTGATCACTTGTGTCACACGCCGGGTGCGGTCGTCAGATGGGCTGGACACACACTGCTGCTCAGGCTCGGACTGGCCCACAGGGGTACAGGGGAAACCATCAGTAGGCCTCACTGCCTGGGGGGCCCTCCTCCTCTAGGGATCAGGTTCTAGACTGTGCACTTGAATTATATATTATACATGTTACCTTATACTGCACAGGATTATGATGTATTCTCTACAGTACATTGCTGTCATTAATCTGGCACATTATCATGCACGCACTAGCATTAATTACTATATAAATTATCAAGGAGTCCAGACCAGGTACTCTATAATGGTTAGCCAAACCTCTGTGGTGGCTGGCCACACCCCCTTGGAGGCTGGCCACACCTCTAATCAGGGTCCCTACCACTGCATACCCCAGTGGACCCTTCATGATCCAGTCCGACACTGCTGCTGCTGCTGGCAGCGAGTGGGCTGAGGCAGTGGCTGGGCTGCAGTGTGGACCTGGGACCCGTCCTGTGGAGTGGTGGTGAGTGACTGGGCTGGCAGGCTGCAGCCCTGGTGGCCTATCTCAGACTATCATTCATGACAATACATGTGGTGGTGGCGGTGGGGTAGGGAGGGAGGGGATGTGTGGGCAGTAGGCAGATGTCCTGCCATCACTCTCCCTCCTGTCACCCTCTGCCTCTCTATGGCATCACCCTTTCCCCATCATATAGATACGGCATTCCCTTTGTCGCCACAAAACTTTTCCAGGAGTGCGAACCTACAGCACATGCAAATAACTCCCCGTCATGTCATGGGGGGGGGTGTGTGTGCTCCACAAATTCTCGCACATGGTGACGGCCCGCTGGAAACCACAGGTCCCATATTAATATTATAGTACTGACCATCAGTTACTTGAGTGCATATTTATTAACACATGATAAACTCTACTGCCAGAATGTGACTCAGTACTACTCTATTCCAGAAAATTTTCATCTAACGGTGAACAGGCAGCGTGTCTGCATTTTTTTTTAATCTAATTACCTATTAATTATTTGTCGTGACTGATGTTTTAAGCAGCACTTGGCTGCTACTGTGACTGGGGGCTACAAGAAAACATTTAGAAGCAGTGAGCTATTTAATGACATAAAGCTGCAGCAGTATTATGCTGATCTGGGAGCTGCATCAGAGGATCTGCTGTTCTGTGGACAACAAATATCCGTGTTATCCCGTTTATTTAAGAAAATAAAGGGAGCAGGGCCCTAGTTTGCACACCATAATTAGGTAATGAGGTGCTACTCTGCTTGAGACTTAATACAGTGTACAGAGGAAAAAAGTAGCAGGTGCACTATCTCACACTAGCTCAACCTGTAATAACGAGAGGCATTTAGCATATTCCTGGCCAAGGCTATGAGCTTACCCACCGCACCAAGCAGAGCCGGCCTTAGCTATAGGCAGGCTAGGCATTTGCCTAGGGCATCCAAGCATGTCTAGGGGCATCCAAGCATGTCCCTGCAGTATCTCATGCTGAGAGGGACAGTCCGCAAACTAACTGTTACTTTCCAAATGTATTCAATCAGTACTTGTATACACTGCTGTTTACATTTGTCAAAAAAAATGCACACTGTGCCTTAAACTTCCTCTGACATGCTTGAATGCCCCTGACTTGTGAGACCTCAGACAGACAGCAGAAGCCCAGTAAATGCAATTCCTGGACCTGTGACATTTTTACTGACTATATAAGGTTATTACTGGATGGCTCCTTATGATACCACATGTGTATTTTGGAAGACTGCTTCTCAGAAACCTGACATCACCTATACTGCTTGTGCACATAGGGGAGGGGGACCCTGCCATCCTGTGTGTGTCCCTTATCCCTGTGCAAACCCCAGGTGTCTGCAGGGACATAACATGGGCAGTGTTCTACTCACACTTTATTTCCTAGTCAGTCCATGCCGTAAAATTCCCCTGCCATTATGGCATACCCTGTGAGGTCACATCCCTTGTATGGGTGCCCCTTTAACGGGTGTGAGCGCAAGCACGCACCCACACTGCTACCCCCATCTCACAAAATGCAGTCATGGATCCAGGGAGCTGCATGGGCGCACACACTGACTGCAAGCACACCAGCAAGCAAAAGTAAGTTATATAAAAAAAGCTACTAACATTACTAATGTGGGGCATATGTGTAAGGTGCATTACTGTGTGGAATTATGTGTATTATGGGCATCACTGTGTGCCATTATGTAGAGATGAGCGGGTTCGGTTTCTTTGAATCCGAACCCGCACGAACTTCACTTTTTTTTCCACGGGTCCGAGCGACTCGGATCTTCCCGCCTTGCTCGGTTAACCCGAGCGCGCCCGAACGTCATCATGACGCTGTCGGATTCTCGCGAGGCTCGGATTCTATCGCGAGACTCGGATTCTATATAAGGAGCCGCGCGTCGCCGCCATTTTCACTCGTGCATTGAGATTGATAGGGAGAGGACGTGTCTGGCGTCCTCTCCATTAGAATAGAGATAGATAGATTAGATAGAGAGAGATTGTGCAGAGTCGCAGACAGAGTTAGTTTACCACAGTCAGTGACCAGTGCAGTTGCTAGTTAACTTTTATTTAATATAATATATCCGTTCACTTCTCTCTGCTATATCCGTTCTCTGCCTGAAAAAAAAAACGATACACAGCACAGTCAGTCACACAGTGTGACTCAGTCTGTGTGCACTCAGCTCAGCCCAGTGTGCTGCACAGTCATCAATGTATAAATTAAAAGCTTATAATTAATTGTGGGGGAGACTGGGGAGCACTGCAGGTTGTTAGCAGGAGCCAGGAGTACAATTATATTAATTAACAGTGCACACTTTTGCTGCAGGAGTGGTGACCAGTGCCTGACCACCAGTATAGTATTGTTGTATACTACTAATATCTCTTTAAATATCAACCAGTCTATATTAGCAGCAGACACAGTACAGTGCGGTAGTTCACGGCTGTGGCTACCTCTGTGTCGGCACACGGCAGGCAGTCCGTCCGACCAGAATTGTATTATTTATTATTATATACCTACCACCTAACCGTGGTTTTTTTTTCATTCTTTATACCGTCATAGTGTCATCCTAATTGTTACGAGTATACTACTATCTCTTTATCAACCAGTGTACAGTGCGGTAGTTCACGGCTGTGGCTACCTCTGTGTCGGCACACGGCAGGCAGTCCGTCCGACCAGAATTGTATTATTTATTATTATATACCTACCACCTAACCGTGGTTTTTTTTTCATTCTTTATACCGTCATAGTGTCATCCTAATTGTTACGAGTATACTACTATCTCTTTATCAACCAGTGTACAGTGCGGTAGTTCACGGCTGTGGCTACCTCTGTGTCGGCACACGGCAGGCAGTCCGTCCGACCAGAATTGTATTATTTATTATTATATACCTACCACCTAACCGTGGTTTTTTTTTCATTCTTTATACCGTCATAGTGTCATCCTAATTGTTACGAGTATACTACTATCTCTTTATCAACCAGTGTACAGTGCGGTAGTTCACGGCTGTGGCTACCTCTGTGTCGGCAGTCGGCAGGCAGTCCGTCCATCCATAATTGTATTATTATTATAATATATACCACCTAACCGTGGTTTTTTTTTCATTCTTTATACCGTCATAGTGTCATACTAGTTGTTACGAGTATACTACTATCTCTTTATCAACCAGTGTACAGTGCGGTAGTTCACGGCTGTGGCTACCTCTGTGTCGGCAGTCGGCAGGCAGTCCGTCCATCCATAATTGTATTATTATTATAATATATACCACCTAACTGTGGTTTTTTTTGCATTCTTTATACCGTCGTCATAGTGTCATACTAGTTGTTACGAGTATACTACTATCTCTTTATCAACCAGTGTACAGTGCGGTAGTTCACGGCTGTGGCTACCTCTGTGTCGGCAGTCGGCAGGCAGTCCGTCCATCCATAATTGTATTATTATTATAATATATACCACCTAACCGTGGTTTTTTTTTCATTCTTTATACCGTCGTCATAGTGTCATACTAGTTGTTACGAGTATACTACTATCTCTTTATCAACCAGTGTACAGTGCGGTAGTTCACGGCTGTGGCTACCTCTGTGTCGGCAGTCGGCAGGCAGTCCGTCCATCCATAATTGTATTATTATTATAATATATACCACCTAACCGTGGTTTTTTTTTCATTCTTTATACCGTCGTCATAGTGTCATACTAGTTGTTACGAGTATACTACTATCTCTTTATCAACCAGTGTACAGTGCGGTAGTTCACGGCTGTGGCTACCTCTGTGTCGGCAGTCGACAGGCAGTCCGTCCATCCATAATTGTATTATTATTATAATATATACCACCTAACCGTGGTTTTTTTTTCATTCTTTATACCGTCGTCATAGTGTCATACTAGTTGTTACGAGTATACTACTATCTCTTTATCAACCAGTGTACAGTGCGGTAGTTCACGGCTGTGGCTACCTCTGTGTCGGCAGTCGGCAGGCAGTCCGTCCATCCATAATTGCATTATTATTATAATATATACCACCTAACCGTGGTTTTTTTATACCACCTAACCGTGGCAGTCCGTCCATAATTGTATACTAGTATCCAATCCATCCATCTCCATTGTTTACCTGAGGTGCCTTTTAGTTCTGCCTATAAAATATGGAGAACAAAAAAGTTGAGGTTCCAAAATTAGGGAAAGATCAAGATCCACTTCCACCTCGTGCTGAAGCTGCTGCCACTAGTCATGGCCGAGACGATGAAATGCCAGCAACGTCGTCTGCCAAGGCCGATGCCCAATGTCATAGTACAGAGCATGTCAAATCCAAAACACCAAATATCAGAAAAAAAAGGACTCCAAAACCTAAAATAAAATTGTCGGAGGAGAAGCGTAAACTTGCCAATATGCCATTTACCACACGGAGTGGCAAGGAACGGCTGAGGCCCTGGCCTATGTTCATGGCTAGTGGTTCAGCTTCACATGAGGATGGAAGCACTCAGCCTCTCGCTAGAAAACTGAAAAGACTCAAGCTGGCAAAAGCACCGCAAAGAACTGTGCGTTCTTTGAAATCCCAAATCCACAAGGAGAGTCCAATTGTGTCGTTTGCGATGCCTGACCTTCCCAACACTGGACGTGAAGAGCATGCGCCTTCCACTATTTGCATGCCCCCTGCAAGTGCTGGAAGGAGCACCCGCAGTCCAGTTCCTGATAGTCAGATTGAAGATGTCAGTGTTGAAGTACACCAGGATGAGGAGGATATGGGTGTTGCTGGCGCTGGGGAGGAAATTGACCAGGAGGATTCTGATGGTGAGGTGGTTTGTTTAAGTCAGGCACCCGGGGAGACACCTGTTGTCCGTGGGAGGAATATGGCCGTTGACATGCCAGGTGAAAATACCAAAAAAATCAGCTCTTCGGTGTGGAGGTATTTCACCAGAAATGCGGACAACAGGTGTCAAGCCGTGTGTTCCCTTTGTCAAGCTGTAATAAGTAGGGGTAAGGACGTTAACCACCTCGGAACATCCTCCCTTATACGTCACCTGCAGCGCATTCATAATAAGTCAGTGACAAGTTCAAAAACTTTGGGTGACAGCGGAAGCAGTCCACTGACCAGTAAATCCCTTCCTCTTGTAACCAAGCTCACGCAAACCACCCCACCAACTCCCTCAGTGTCAATTTCCTCCTTCCCCAGGAATGCCAATAGTCCTGCAGGCCATGTCACTGGCAAGTCTGACGAGTCCTCTCCTGCCTGGGATTCCTCCGATGCATCCTTGCGTGTAACGCCTACTGCTGCTGGCGCTGCTGTTGTTGCCGCTGGGAGTCGATGGTCATCCCAGAGGGGAAGTCGTAAGCCCACTTGTACTACTTCCAGTAAGCAATTGACTGTTCAACAGTCCTTTGCGAGGAAGATGAAATATCACAGCAGTCATCCTACTGCAAAGCGGATAACTGAGTCCTTGACAACTATGTTGGTGTTAGACGTGCGTCCGGTATCCGCCGTTAGTTCACAGGGAACTAGACAATTTATTGAGGCAGTGTGCCCCCGTTACCAAATACCATCTAGGTTCCACTTCTCTAGGCAGGCGATACCGAGAATGTACACGGACGTCAGAAAAAGACTCACCAGTCTCCTAAAAAATGCAGTTGTACCCAATGTCCACTTAACCACGGACATGTGGACAAGTGGAGCAGGGCAGGGTCAGGACTATATGACTGTGACAGCCCACTGGGTAGATGTATGGACTCCCGCCGCAAGAACAGCAGCGGCGGCACCAGTAGCAGCATCTCGCAAACGCCAACTCTTTCCTAGGCAGGCTACGCTTTGTATCACCGCTTTCCAGAATACGCACACAGCTGAAAACCTCTTACGGCAACTGAGGAAGATCATCGCGGAATGGCTTACCCCAATTGGACTCTCCTGTGGATTTGTGGCATCGGACAACGCCAGCAATATTGTGTGTGCATTAAATATGGGCAAATTCCAGCACGTCCCATGTTTTGCACATACCTTGAATTTGGTGGTGCAGAATTTTTTAAAAAACGACAGGGGCGTGCAAGAGATGCTGTCGGTGGCCAGAAAAATTGCGGGACACTTTCGGCGTACAGGCACCACGTACAGAAGACTGGAGCACCACCAAAAACTACTGAACCTGCCCTGCCATCATCTGAAGCAAGAAGTGGTAACGAGGTGGAATTCAACCCTCTATATGCTTCAGAGGTTGGAGGAGCAGCAAAAGGCCATTCAAGCCTATACAATTGAGCACGATATAGGAGATGGAATGCACCTGTCTCAAGTGCAGTGGAGAATGATTTCAACGTTGTGCAAGGTTCTGATGCCCTTTGAACTTGCCACACGTGAAGTCAGTTCAGACACTGCCAGCCTGAGTCAGGTCATTCCCCTCATCAGGCTTTTGCAGAAGAAGCTGGAGGCATTGAAGAAGGAGCTAACACGGAGCGATTCCGCTAGGCATGTGGGACTTGTGGATGCAGCCCTTAATTCGCTTAACAAGGATTCACGGGTGGTCAATCTGTTGAAATCAGAGCACTACATTTTGGCCACCGTGCTCGATCCTAGATTTAAAGCCTACCTTGGATCTCTCTTTCCGGCAGACACAGGTCTGCTGGGGTTGAAAGACCTGCTGGTGACAAAATTGTCAAGTCAAGCGGAACGCGACCTGTCAACATCTCCTCCTTCACATTCTCCCGCAACTGGGGGTGCGAGGAAAAGGCTCAGAATTCCGAGCCCACCCGCTGGCGGTGATGCAGGGCAGTCTGGAGCGACTGCTGATGCTGACATCTGGTCCGGACTGAAGGACCTGACAACGATTACGGACATGTCGTCTACTGTCACTGCATATGATTCTCTCAACATTGATAGAATGGTGGAGGATTATATGAGTGACCGCATCCAAGTAGGCACGTCACACAGTCCGTACTTATACTGGCAGGAAAAAGAGGCAATTTGGAGGCCCTTGCACAAACTGGCTTTATTCTACCTAAGTTGCCCTCCCACAAGTGTGTACTCCGAAAGAGTGTTTAGTGCCGCCGCTCACCTTGTCAGCAATCGGCGTACGAGGTTACATCCAGAAAATGTGGAGAAGATGATGTTCATTAAAATGAATTATAATCAATTCCTCCGCGGAGACATTGACCAGCAGCAATTGCCTCCACAAAGTACACAGGGAGCTGAGATGGTGGATTCCAGTGGGGACGAATTGATAATCTGTGAGGAGGGGGATGTACACGGTGATATATCGGAGGGTGAAGATGAGGTGGACATCTTGCCTCTGTAGAGCCAGTTTGTGCAAGGAGAGATTAATTGCTTCTTTTTTGGGGGGGGTCCAAACCAACCCGTCATATCAGTCACAGTCGTGTGGCAGACCCTGTCACTGAAATGATGGGTTGGTTAAAGTGTGCATGTCCTGTTTTGTTTATACAACATAAGGGTGGGTGGGAGGGCCCAAGGATAATTCCATCTTGCACCTCTTTTTTCTTTTCTTTTTCTTTGCATCATGTGCTGATTGGGGAGGGTTTTTTGGAAGGGACATCCTGCGTGACACTGCAGTGCCACTCCTAGATGGGCCCGGTGTTTGTGTCGGCCACTAGGGTCGCTAATCTTACTCACACAGCTACCTCATTGCGCCTCTTTTTTTCTTTGCGTCATGTGCTGTTTGGGGAGGGTTTTTTGGAAGGGACATCCTGCGTGACACTGCAGTGCCACTCCTAGATGTGCCCGGTGTTTGTGTCGGCCACTAGGGTCGCTAATCTTACTCACACAGTCAGCTACCTCATTGCGCCTCTTTTTTTCTTTGCGTCATGTGCTGTTTGGGGAGGGTTTTTTGGAAGGGCCATCCTGCGTGACACTGCAGTGCCACTCCTAGATGGGCCCGGTGTTTGTGTCGGCCACTAGGGTCGCTTATCTTACTCACACAGCGACCTCGGTGCAAATTTTAGGACTAAAAATAATATTGTGAGGTGTGATGTGTTCAGAATAGGCTGAAAATGAGTGTAAATTATGTTTTTTGAGGTTAATAATACTTTGGGATCAAAATTACCCCCAAATTCTATGATTTAAGCTGTTTTTTAGGGTTTTTTAAAAAAAACACCCGAATCCAAAACACACCCGAATCCGACAAAAAAAATTCGGTGAGGTTTTGCCAAAACGCGGTCGAACCCAAAACACGGCCGCGGAACCGAACCCAAAACCAAAACACAAAACCCGAAAAATTTCCGGCGCTCATCTCTACCATTATGTAGGGTTGATCTGGCCCACAGTGTACCCCCCCCCCCCCGGTGGGCCCCACTGCCTAAGTGTGGCTGGGTCAGATGCAGAACTAGCGCCGGTGCTAGGGGGCACCAGACAAAATTTTGCCTACGGCATCAAATTGGCTAGGGCCGGCTCTGGAACCAAGGTAGCCTCTCATTGGGTAAGTCCCTAACACTAACTACATGGGTTCAGGTCCTGGGGCAAGACACCCCAGAGTAACCAGCCAGACAACCCCAGGGCATCGCAAGAGTGATACAAACAAAGAGTTAAGTGGGTAGGAGCAGCTACTGCTGCATGTGTAAGTAATGTGAAGAGTGAAAGAAATTAGTGTGAAAGTGTTACACATATATAAAACAAACTATAAGTGCCATAGTATATTAAAATAATTGTTAGTCCAGCACTCTGGCCTGCATATGTGGAATGAGCGCACTGAGGTAAGACTCCTACATTTTGTTTACTATGGCAGTCAATATGGGGGGGAATCTCTGGGGCGCGGGGTTCCCTGGACCTGCCGTGACTGGGCACCCCCGGGGCACCGCAATCTAACAATTATTTTAATAAAGTTTGCTGTATAATACATATGTTGCATATATTATTAGACAACAAGAAACCAGGCATAATGATAATGGCAAGCCCTCACTGTATATGGGTCAGCGGGCTTTGCAGCAGTGTAATGGTGGGGTGGGGGGGGGGGGGGGGGTGTCATTACTGTAAATCACCAACTATAGCCCCCCTGTGTCAGGTATGCCTCCAATATGGCTGGTGAGGCTGGAGCAGCATACAGAGGTGGCCAGAGATTAAGGACTTATCAGTGCCTGCTGGCACATATCTTCCATCTGCAATGGTAGAGGAAGGTGGCCCCAACCCTGCAGCTTACCTAGCGAGAGTGTGGCGCTCGGGAGTGATTATCCCGCCTGTCAACATGATGCCCTGGATGGCTGCGTCCTCCTGCCGGTGTGCGGGGGAAAGCTGCACCCGCCGGGGCTGCTGGTGCTGTTAGCGTCGTCCTCCTACTTCTTTTCCACCTTGACCTGGTGATCAGCTGCTGCTGATTTCCAGGTTAAGCAGCCGCTGGGTCCTAGCTCCTGCACTGTTAAGTAACAAGGACGCCAGGTCCTTTTACTGTATGCAATGCGCATTCTTAAATTAAAACAATAACAATACGTAAATGGTGGATGATAAGTACGGGGGGCCCCTGAGGGAGAGGGGAGCCTGGGGTAATGTGTCCCCTGAGCACTCCCCTTAATCCGGCTCTGCATTTCACCTGTATATAATTACTCATACGGAGTCCCATTGATTTGTGCATGCACAATAGAGATGTCCCTGGGAACAAGGAGCGGGCGCCATTTTGCTGGAGACCTGCGCACAAAGTCAGAGTCCACAGCATTGCCAGAGAGGAGGGCGCCACATGGAGCCTGCAAACGCCCTTGCCTCAGCTATTAGAGACATGGTGGTCTCTTTTAGAGACATACTTCATAGGAATATGACTAAAACTGCTTTATGGTAGCATCGGTCCTGGGTCTGTCCCACATAGACCCCTAAAACAGAAGACTTGCGACAATATGTCAATAACAGCTTCTCTATAGGTGAAAATAATTCATATAATACCAAGCAAAACTGCCCGACGGCAAAGTCCACAGAGCGCCACAAGGATTGGTTTGAAAAGTTTATTTTAATAACTCATTAATATAAACACACATCCGGCACATTAAAATAGAATATTATTTCACACTAGTGTAGAGATCAGCAGTGGATGGGAAAGTTGCTGCATAACAATAACTAATTGTTTCAGTTGTACAGGATGACAGTATGTCCCACAAGGCGCGGTTATGAAGGAATTATAGCATGTGTTCACAAAATAGCTGAGCCTCCAAAAATATCAGCCTTGGAAAACCACTAATAAGGTCCTGAGTAACGATTACGAGACTAAATCATGAGATGTTTGAATTACGCAAAGTCAGTAGACTTGGCGGTGCTTAGCCTCCATTATAAGGTACTTTGTGCAGTCAGCAAAATCCCAAACAGTGGCAACAACGGATATTACATGAGTGCCGTCCGTGATATCATGAGCTGTTCTATTTATTACTGCTCCATTGAGAAAAACAAAGACTTCCATTGCGAAACGCATCAGCCCTTATGAGAAAAACAAGTCTTCCCTTGCGAAACGCGTCAGCATTACCAGAGAGGAGCAGCAAAAAGGAGATACTGGTCAGTAGGCACACACATCATGGAGCAGCACACATGTCATATCTGCTCTTGCCACTGTTTGGGACTTTGCTTGTAGCATGAATTAAAAAGGAAGTGAGCTGGCAGCTCACCCCCACCAACAATCTCCCCTGGGCAGCCTTCTGTAATGGACATCAGTGCACATGGACTGTATCCTTGTAAGCCATCCAAGATGGGGGTAAGAGATATCAGTGATGCAATTGAGCAATAGAGACTAATTCTCACAATGTACAGTATGTATCCAGATAGTGTGTGCATAGAGGTGTATGGGAGGTGCGTGTTTGTACTGGGCGCTCCTGGGTGGTGAGAGGGATGTGGCTTAGTGGATGCACAGAGATGGTCCATCTTTTGGGAATACCCCAGGCCTGTCGCTGAAAGTAATTGCATACACAGAGACGCTTTCACTGACCTGATACCTTGCACTACAATGGGTGCACATACAAACAGGTCAAACACTGAACGTCCTCTCCATGCACATCTATGTACTTAGTTCAAGCTTACGCACTTACACAGCCTGGCAATATAATCTTACGTTAGGGCTAAAGTGTCGGTTGTAGGGCTTGTGTGGTTGCTGCTTCAGTCCTGTATCGAGTAGGATACCAAATTATCAGGGGCTAATCTGGGCTGGATAATGAATATGACCCTGTGTCATCCAACAGATGCAAGTTTTGAGGGACATGTACCTGTGACAAAATGAAAGTGATAATGGGGGAATTCAATTACAGTAGCTGCAGGATTTACATCAGTCTTTTAGTACCCAGGTTAAGGCCCCCAGAGCTATTCAATTACAGTATAAACAGTATAAACCCTACAGCTAACGTGTGGTAAGGCATAAGTTGACGGCTAAGCACAGAGGGTGCACTTAAAACAGATTTCTGTTTGCACTCTCCTGAGGTAAGTGCACCCTCTGGGTCTTACCGGAGGCAGTAATTGAATAGCTTCAGGCTCTTAACCCAGGAGATTAAAGCCCAACCTTTGTCCTGCAGTTAACTGAATTCCCCCCATAGGTAAAAATATTTGTACAGTATGTGGTTAGCATATCAATCGTCTGGATCCCGGCGGACACAATACAGACACCGGGATCACAACGGGGCACCACACCGCCACCGATATACAGGCGAGGTAGGTGATTCCCAATCTATGGGAGTCCATGACACCCATAGAGAGATAATAGAAACTGTGGCGAGCAAAGTCTAGGAAGTGTTTATTTGCAGCTTGTTAGGTAAATGTAAATCCCGGTTTCTTTATAATGTCTGCCGTGTGCTAGCAAAAATTAAGCCTTACAAGTGGAAGGATCTCTGAAGTGGCAAAAATACAGAGTCAGTCAGTGATAGCTAGGTAAAAGTGTCAGCTGTTTCCCCCGTTCTGGTGGTCTCCTCTAACAGAGGTGCCACAAACAGTAGGACATATTGATTGGGTTGGGTACAGAATCCTGGCGGTCAGAATTTTGACTGTCGGAAGGCGGGATCACGATGGTGAAAATGCAGACAATTGTTGGTAAGTATTCTACGGCTTACCCCAGGCCTAACCCACCACTTCTGCAGCCTAACCCTAACTGCTAGAGAGGAGGTGACTCGGATGGAGACTGCACACGGGCCTCCTCCTCTCTTAATGCCCCCTTGTCAGAGGCACTGCTTCAATTAAGATGAATGGTATAAGAAATATATTTGAAAAGTGCTGGGCTGTGGCTTTTGATTTGAGAAGCATGAAGATGATCCATCTCATGGAGTGCAGTGTCTTGAGCAACCGGCTCTGGGGCAGTGGCAGGTAGGGGGTTTGACTGGGGCGGAACACCTGTCAAACCGTAATGCAGGTGTCCAGTGGCGCTGGGCTGATACTTGCATTAGCATACAGTCATAGATGTGACTATGGCAAAAGACACAAAAATGCGTGGCTAAGAGTCAGCCCAATAGTGTGGTCACAATTATGGCCACTTCCTGTGATCAAAAGACTAATTTGAATATCCTGGGTGGAGGGGGAAGAGCTCCTTATGATGAACTGGATATGCTACACAGAAGAGAGGGATCCAGCAGGAAGAAGATCAAAAGTGCCAGAAGACTGAAAACTGGAAGAGGTGGTAGAAGGAAGATAGAAGACGCCAGGTCAAACCAAAAGATTGCAGGATGCCTAAGCCCTGGCGGCATGGGGGCAGTAGACCTGATACTGGCCTCATTGCTGTCCAGGTGAAGTCTTCTGAGAGTCAAGTAGCTGGCGGCCTCAAGCCAGCGCTGAGAGCCAAGAGACGATCTAGCACTTGGCAAGCTGAGGAGCGGTGCTGACACCTGCAAGAAAGGGTCAGCAGAGGGGGTACTCCTCTGTGCCTGGCAAGGCTGGAGACACTGGGACACCGTTTTCTCATTACCACCCTATCCCACCAAGGTATCGGGCTTTAGGCCCATAGCACACAGTTGGGTGGTAGGCCTGCATGTATCTTAGGTGGGCACAACTATAAAATTTTGCCTTGGGCACCATGTGAATAACCCCCAGTATTCAGAATCGGATGTGTCTATGTGACCGCACTGTCACCAGCCCTCCGCTTGTGAAAACAGCCATCATAACCAGTATCAACATTTGGCCTTGCCTTAGTGCATAAGACCTGACTGAATGATTCATATGTGGCCTGGGATCATGGGATGTAGGCTCAATTTTCAAAAAATCACTTGATCTGGACACATTCGGAACTGCGTGCAACTCAGTATCACGCCCACTGCCCATTTTGGCTGTTTCCTACATCTAACGTTACATGGACATAAAGGGTAGTAGTCAATTAGCTGCAAAAGCAATTTTTCTCACTCTTTTTTTTTTGCATTTATCACATGAAAATTGCTACAAAACTGTTTTTTTTTTTAATGGATATGTACGCTCCCGTTTTACGCCCGATCCTATTCCAAATGTGCGAAAACAGGACTTGGGTGAAAAACAAAATGGGATGAAAATGGGGAAATCAGCCTGTACCTCAAACAATGCTAAATTAACATAGGACAACAGTATAGAAGTGTATTATAGGTCATATTAAATATATTTAGGGGACTTAAATTGGGTCAAATGGCTGTTAAATGCATTTTTTTTTAAATGGAAAAATATTATAAAAGCAAGTTTTTTTCAGCAAAATAAGTGCTCAGTTTGAATTCGGGCTACATTAAATGGGTATATATTTTGGTAATTTTATGGGACTAAGAAAACGTGTAAACAGACAGACTACTCCCACCTGCAAGCCTAAAAACACTTGTTCCACTTATAAAGCACCCCATCATACCTATCTTATACCTTAAGCCCCAATATCCATCATTTTGCATTTTTTCACCCTAAAACTGACATGTCATTATTGGTCAATTAAAAATAAATAAAAACTTCTAAGTCCTTTAGTCATTTGGGAGGGTGTCCCAGGGGTTCTGAATCAAATTCTGACATTTTTACCTTAAAATAAGGATTTTCCCAAACTTTTCACCTGCTAAGAGTAGGTGAAGTGAAATTTGCTGTAAAATTATTGGGTGAAAACTTTTCACGGTTAATTGGATAGGGGTTTTTTACGCGAAAACGGGTTATCGTGGCTAGTGGGATACCCCTTATGTATTCATTTTGCATATAAATCAGGGGGCCCATAAGCAGCCTCCATCTGGGCCCCCTCCTCTCTAGCAGGCAGCGGCAGTGACTGTGACTACTAGGTGTTGGGCAGGTCTCCGGGAAAATGGGCGCCGCAGCATTTTTCTGGAGATCTGTGCACCACCTAGTGGTCAGAGATTCACTGTTGCTGCCCTCCAGAGATTATTATTGAAAAAATGGGTGCAGGGTTTGCCGTGTGAGCCCCTCTGGACCCAGGGGCCCCTGTGCACCCCACACTGCATCCATTATAGATACACCACTGCAGCATACTTGCCTACTCTCCCGCAATGGGCGGGAGGCTCCCGTAAAATCGGGTGACTATCCCGGCCCCCTGGAAGAGCAGGCAAGTCTCCCGATTTTTTAGGGGCCCCCCTGCCCGGCCGCCCATTAAGTGAGTAATGTGGGCGGTCCGGGCAGTCGATGACGCGATTCTTACTGAATCGCATCATCATAGCAACGCCCCCTGCTGTATAATGCCGGTAATCACAGGGGGCGTGGCTTAAATGATGTGCCGCGATAACCCCACCCATGTTCCACCTCCGCCCGCCCCTGTTCTGCCTCCACCCCGCCCTCTATGTGTCTTATAACCCTGCCCCGCTCCCCTGCTGAGCTGACCTGCCTGCTCTCCCCCGGAGAGAGCAGCCAGGATGTCGGCATGTATGCACTGCAATCTAGGGTTAGATAATCAGGCCCCTCTTCCCTGTACTTGGCAGATGCACCTTCCTTGTGGGATCTCTGGCAGGAAAGGCAAATATGATTTAATAGTTGCCTGCATTAAGTTGTATACTTACATTAATGCAGATAATTTTTACTGTAGCTATCAGCAATCAGTCAGATACAATCAGGGTTTTATGCAGAGGTTATAGGACTGCATAAAGGGCCTCATTTTTTATTGGGAGCAAATTCAGCTAAAGGATATAAAGCTGGACCTGGGCATACCATGCAAGGGATATACGGTTTGTCTTTGCATGCAGGGAACATACAGGTTGCATTGCTCATAGCTCACAAATATTGGACACTTTTATGTACATAGTTGAGTAAGGATGCGGCCGCCTCCTATCTGTAAATCTGTCAGAATATTTTACATCTACCCTATGATTTAGGGGATCCGGTCTGAAGATCGACAGTGTCTAGGTTGACAATGTTTAGGTCGACCACTATAGGTCGACAGTCACTAGGTCGACATGGATGGAAGGTCGACAGGGTTTCTAGGTCGACATGTGCTAGGTCGACAGGTCTAAAGGTCGACATGAGTTTTTCACATTTTTTTTTTTTCACACTTAACGATCCACGTGGACTACGATTGGAACGGTAAAGTGTGCCGAGCGAAGCGGTAGCGGAGCGAAGGCACCATGCCCGAAGCATGGCGAGCGAAGCGAGCCATGCGAGGGGACGCGGTGCACTAATTTGGGATCCCGGTCACTCTACGAAGAAAACGACACCAAAAATAAATAAATCCTCATGTCGACCTTTAGACCTGTCGACCTAGCACATGTCGACCTAGAAACCCTTTCGACCTTCCATCCATGTCGACCTAGTGACTGTCGACCTATAGTGGTCGACCTAAACATTGTCGACCTAGACACTGTCGATTTGATGAACCACACCCATGATTTAGAGTTGCATTAGGATGCGGCCATTTCATATCTATAAATTTCTGTCTGGATCTTCTCCTAACTCCAAATGCTTGTTCTTTCAATTACGATTTTGTGCTTTGTGTATTTTATTCTGCATTTTATAAAAGTGAGAAACTAGGATTTAAATGACTGCACTGCATATTCTCCCGACCTTAGTGATGAGCGACAGGTGGCTACTGGCCTGTTCCTGGTGGAGGGACCCAGTGAAGTCAGGGTCAGTTGCTCAGGGAGAAAAATCTCTGCTTTTGCATTACGTGTCGCCATTTCCCGGGACTGTGCATAGTATTTTCCATTATTATTTTCCCTAGGGAACATAGGCTCAACATCTTAAAAAAGTTCCCCCATCACAGTGTGTCAAAACACTTTTTAGAGGCACATGATGGTAAGGTAGATTGTCTTAGTATAGTAGGAATCCTGTAAATGGAGAAGAGAAAAAAAAGGCCGTATTGTCGATGCACAAGAAGAGGAATGACCTGGTTGTCACATCCGTCTGAAGATTCCTAAAATATAACTTTTATTGGTATCAAATATAAAATAGTGTGACAATGACTAGCACACAAACTACGAGTATAGACGAAACATAGAGGTTAAAATCAAGACATATACAACACATACCACAAGTGCAATGGAAATAATAAATGTGATTAAAGATTAAAAGATGTGTCCGCGTGTTTGTTCTTATGTCCAATTATGTAATATTGCTCTTAATTTTAAACCAGTCTGATAATCGTTGTCAGCAGTTGGTCTCCATGTATTTACATGACCACTTATTAATATATGCAGTGTCAGGGCTACCCCACTCACGTATTTATACTTGTGGCTGACAATATAATTCTACTAGCATATATAATGTGTTCTGCAGATATCCACACCGTGTCTTTTGTATATTGTAAGCAGAGAGGTCTGTCTCCTTCCCCAATCTCAGTGGGGTTCTTTGATAACAGATGGATGAATCCTACTCAATCTAGATTATTTATGTCTAGATATACGACATTATTCATACCTGCACTCTTTACTTGCACTATCCACCACTGTGATATACAAGAGAAAGTATAGGTTTATATGAACGCTCCTTGGAAGGCTTAGGAAGGATATATAAAATATTGAATAAAGTGATATATATATACAGTAAATGATATCATCTTCCTGAATAATGTCACATATGCTGATAGCCCCATAGGGCTCTCCAGAGTTTCTCTTGCTACTTTGCACAATCAGTCCGCTGAGACTTTTTAGCTATAGCTAAATGAAATTAATTAACACCGGGTCTCTCTACTTGTGCTAAGTGAATGGTTTGAGGACATTTTACCGTTCACTACAATTACAAGGATTGTCTTATATGTTCATTGTGGACATTTTTATATCTAGATATATTACGTGAATTGATTGACCTCCATTGAAATCTACTATATCTATAGGTATATGAAAAGCCGGCAAATAGAAATAGAAATAAAGTTTATATTAATTTAGTGGCATGACAGTTTATGTATATACTTAGTCTGTTGTATGAATTATCTTTTATATTATATATACATCAATTTAAAGATCTTTTGATCATTTTTTTAATAAAAGAAAATTATTTTATATTTATGTGAATTCATTTTATTTTAAGACCTGATAGAATGAATTAGCGCAGAGTGCTTTTCCAAAAAGATCTGAACATGCCCCTTCAGTACACGGGCCCTGCGGCTGTCTCAACAGCCCTGGCAATACTAAGGGGTATATACAATAAAAGTCAGATCCATTCCAACATGCAGTTGCCGGAATGGATCCGACAACCCCTATTCAATGGACGGCCAAATCTGACAGTCGGATTTGGCTGTACACAGGGACCCGTCCTGCCGTTGCTGTCAGCGGCTGCAGATGCGCTGACAGTAGCGGCCAGGTGCGCAGATGGCGGCGGGCGAGAGCGGGATGGCGGTGGGGGTAAGGTGGGCGGCGGGGGGAGCAGAGAACGGCGGCGGCAGGAGTAGCTGGCTGCAGGGAGAGAGGTGCCTGCGGGCGGTGGAGAGAGCACAGATCGGCGGCCTGCGAGAGGAGCTGGCTGTGGGGGAACATGTTTGCAGCATGGGGGGAGGCGATGCCGGGGGACGGCCAGGCACCTCTCTCCCGGAAGCGCCTCCCCCAGCCCCCGCAGACATGTCCCCCCGCAGCCAGCTCCCCCCGCCGGCCGTCGATCTCAGCTCCCCCAACCGCCCGCAGCACCACGTGTCTTCTCACCTCAATCCGACTTGTTTTTAAGTCGGATTGAGTTTGTCGGAAAAGGGGCCAAAACCTGTCGGATTTGGCCCCATTTCCGACAGAAGCACGTGGATCGGCAGCTATTCCGCCGATTCACGTGTTTTCCGACAAGTCGGGAATTCCCGACTTGTCGGAAAAAATCAGCCCCTATTGAATAGGTCGGAACCCCTTCCGACCTATTTTTGTCGGAAGCTGCCGTCTTTCCGACAAGACGGCAGCTTCCAACAGTTATTGAATACACCCCTAAGTCACACAAACAGATAATCTGCACTGAACCCATTCAAGTAAATGTGCTCCAGGGCTCCTGGAACTTGGGAAAGCCTTCCCAGGATGGTCCGTGACCAGGTTAAGACGTATCCATATTGCAGTTGTACAACTGTGGGTGCAAAGTGGGCTTATAAGTTACAGAGCTGCAAGCAGCCTCCTTCACTCATGGTCAGGTAGTGAATACGATGGGGACTGTGGAGTTCTCAGTCCCATGTTGGAGTATTTTGTGGCAAGTAGGGCTGTTTGGGACATATGGAAGGACTGTTGGGTCAGTGGGGGTTTGTGACATGAGTGGGGGATTCTCATTATTTGTAGGAATGAAAGCTCCTCCATTTTGAAGATCCTCACGTTCCCCTTCACTGGTCCAAATAAGCAATATTACTGCCGTACGATATTTTAGTGTTACTGTAATATAAGGTATAATACATAGAATGAGGTTGTAGCAATACAACGTATTAGATAGACGTCTGTTACATTTTACGCCCACAGATGTTTAATAATCAAACACCAATCTCATCCAAATATTGCCCATTTCCTATCATTAGCTGACTGACAGAGAACTAGAGATGTGCGGCGGGCACTTTTCATGTTTTGTGTTTTGGTTTTGGTTCTGGTTCCAGCCTCGTATTTTGGATCTGGATTGGTTTTGCCAAAACCAGCCTTTCGAGTTTTGGTTTTGGATGATTTTTGAAAAAAACACAAAAACAGGTAAAATCACAGAATTTGGAGGTAATTTTGATCCTACGGTATTATTAACCTCAATCACATTCATTTCCACTCATTTCCAGTCTATTCTGAACACCTCACAATATTGTTTTTAGGCCTAAAAGTTGCACCGAGGTGGCTGGATGACTAAGCTAAGCGACACAAGTGTGCGGCACAAACACCTGGCCCATCTAGGAGTGGCATTGCAGTTGCAGACAGAATGGCAGATTTAAAAAATAGGTCCCAAATAGCACATGATGCAAAGAAGTAAAAGAGGTGCAATGAGGTAGCTGTATGACTAAGCTAAGCAACACAAGTGTGCGGCACAAACAACATGGGAAGTGCTGGAATTTGCCCAGATGTAATACACGCACAATAGTGGCACAGGAGAGCATACCCCTAAACCACACACATGGCAAAGCCTGTAAAATTAATTTGGATAATAATAACCCTTTTATTTGGAGCTATTATAATAATATGCAGCACAAGCTAGCGTACTCCTACACCACACACACGGCAAACCCTGTAAATATTATTTGGATAATAATATAAGTAATGTATACAACCCTTTTATTTGGAGTAAATAATATGCAGCACAGGACAACACCACTGGACTGATGCAGCACAAGACACCACCACTGGACTGATGCAGCACAAGACACCACCACTGGACTGATGCAGCACAAGACACCACCACTGGACTGATGCAGCACAAGACAGCACTGGAATGACATAAAAGAGCAGATCGCCACCCCACACGCCACACCACTTTCCCACACAGACACTGAGAAGACACGTCCTCTCGCTGCACTCTCCAGGACTGGAGTGAAAATGGCAGTGACGCGCGGCTCCTTACATTTAATCCAAAACCCGCGAAAATCCGACAGCGGGATGATGATGTTTTGCCTCATTCTGGTTTCCGAGACTGGCGGGAAGTCCCAAGCCAGACTTGGATAAGGGCTCGGGACGTGATGTTCGTGGGGGGAAGGGGTGGGGGGGGGGGAATCGTTTCTCAGGGAACAAAATCCGCTCATCTCCAATAAAAAATAAACAAAACAATGTTTACTATTCTCTGGGAAAGTGGAAGGCTGCGCATATAATTATTGGTATCGACTTAAAAAACACATTTTATATTTGTGTCTTGTTTGTTTTCCATGTAATAGGCTGCAAGCTACAGTGGTTGGATACTTATTATCTGTGCCCTCCGCCCATTTACTGTACAACGTATCCAGTCTATTCTGAACACCTCAAAATTTTGTTTTTAGGCCTAAAAGTTGCACCGAGGTGGCTGTATGACTAAGCTAAGCGACACAAGTGTGAGGCACAAACACCTGGCCCATCTAGGAGTGGCACTGCAGTGGCAGATAGGATGGCACTATTCAAAAACTAGTCCCCAAACAGCACATGATGCAAAGAAGAAAAAGAGGTGCAATGAGGTCACTGGATGACTAAGCTAAGTGACACAAGTGGGCGGCACAAACACCTGGCCCATCTAGGAGTGGCACTGCAATTGCAGACAAGATGGCACTTAAAAAAACAAGGCCCCCAAACAGCACATCATGCAAAGAAGAAAAAGAGGTGCAATGAGGTAGCTGTATGACTAAGCTAAGCAACACAAGTGTGCGGCACAAACAACATGGGACGTGCTGGAATTTGCCCAGATGTAATACACGCACAATATTGGTGGCACAGGAGAGCTTACCCCTAAACCCCCCCCCCCTCCCACACACACACACACACACACACACACACACACACACACACACGGCAAAGCCTGTAAAATGAATTTGTATTATAACCCTTTTATTTGGAGCTATTATAATAATACTAGGTGATTCATCCCGCCCTACGGGCGCTCTCCACACTGTCGTAAGCAGCAGCGTATACCACTGTGACTGCCTCGTCACTGGAATGACTGATGAACAGGTCATTACCACTGGTCTGATGCAGCACAACACAACAATACTGTAAGGGATTTGTGGATGTTGTTATAATAATTATAATACTGTAGCAGTGGACATATAGCAACAGCGTATATCGTCACTGGAATGACTGATGGACAGGACACTACCACTGGTCTGATGCAGCACAACACAACAACACTGTAAGGGACTTGTGGTTGTTGTTATTATTATTATAATACTGTAGCAGTGGACATATAGCAGCAGCATATACCACTGTGACTGCCTCGTCACTGGAATGACTGATGAGACAGGACACTACCACTGGTCTGATGCAGCACAACACAACACCACTTTATACAGCTACACTGGATATATGGCAGCAGAGAACACCAACACTGTGACTGGCTGGACTGATGCAGCACAATACACGGACTACACTGGACTGGACAGCACAACACAGCACCACTTTATACAGCTACACTGGCAGGAGAGGACACCAACACTGTGACTGGCTGGACTGATGCAGCACAATACACTGACTACACTGGACTGGACTGAGCAGCACAACACAGCACAAGACTCACCACCCCACTTTCCCGACCCCACACAGACACTGAACACTGAGGACACATCCTCTCAATTAGAGATGAGCGCCTGAAATTTTTCGGGTTTTGTGTTTTGGTTTTGGGTTCGGTTCCGCGGCCGTGTTTTGGGTTCGAACGCGTTTTGGCAAAACCTCACCGAATTTTTTTTGTCGGATTCGGGTGTGTTTTGGATTCGGGTGTTTTTTTCCAAAAACACTAAAAAACAGCTTAAATCATAGAATTTGGGGGTCATTTTGATCCCAAAGTATTATTAACCTCAAAAACCATAATTTACACTCATTTTCAGTCTATTCTGAATACCTCACACCTCACAATATTATTTTTAGTCCTAAAATTTGCACCGAGGTCGCTGTGTGAGTAAGATAAGCGACCCTAGTGGCCGACACAAACACCGGGCCCATCTAGGAGTGGCACTGCAGTGTCACGCAGGATGTCCCTTCCAAAAAACCCTCCCCAAACAGCACATGACGCAAAGAAAAAAAGAGGCGCAATGAGGTAGCTGTGTGAGTAAGATTAGCGACCCTAGTGGCCGACACAAACACCGGGCCCATCTAGGAGTGGCACTGCAGTGTCACGCAGGATGGCCCTTCCAAAAAACCCTCCCCAAACAGCACATGACGCAAAGAAAAAAAGAGGCGCAATGAGGTAGCTGTGTGAGTAAGATTAGCGACCCTAGTGGCCGACACAAACACCGGGCCCATCTAGGAGTGGCACTGCAGTGTCACGCAGGATGGCCCTTCCAAAAAACCCTCCCCAAACAGCACATGACGCAAAGAAAAAAAGAGGCGCAATGAGGTAGCTGACTGTGTGAGTAAAATTAGCGACCCTAGTGGCCGACACAAACACCGGGCCCATCTAGGAGTGGTACTGCAGTGTCACGCAGGATGTCCCTTCCAAAAAACCCTCCCCAAACAGCACATGACGCAAAGAAAAAAAGAGGCGCAATGAGGTAGCTGTGTGAGTAGGATTAGCGACCCTAGTGGCCGACACAAACACCGGGCCCATCTAGGAGTGGCACTGCAGTGTCACGCAGGATGTCCCTTCCAAAAAACCCTCCCCAAACAGCACATGACGCAAAGAAAAAAAGAGGCGCAATGAGGTAGCTGTGTGAGTAAGATTAGCGACCCTAGTGGCCGACACAAACACCGGGCCCATCTAGGAGTGGCACTGCAGTGTCACGCAGGATGTCCCTTCCAAAAAACCCTCCCCAAACAGCACATGACGCAAAGAAAAAAAGAGGCGCAATGAGGTAGCTGACTGTGTGAGTAAGATTAGCGACCCTAGTGGCCGACACAAACACCGGGCCCATCTAGGAGTGGCACTGCAGTGTCACGCAGGATGTCCCTTCCAAAAAACCCTCCCCAATCAGCACATGATGCAAAGAAAAAGAAAAGAAAAAAGAGGTGCAAGATGGAATTGTCCTTGGGCCCTCCTACCCACCCTTATGTTGTATAAACAAAACAGGACATGCACACTTTAACCAACCCATCATTTCAGTGACAGGGTCTGCCACACGACTGTGACTGATATGACGGGTTGGTTTGGACCCCCCCCAAAAAAAGAAGCAATTAATCTCTCCTTGCACAAACTGGCTCTACAGAGGCAAGATGTCCACCTCATCTTCACCCTCCGATATATCACCGTGTACATCCCCCTCCTCACAGATTATCAATTCGTCCCCACTGGAATCCACCATCTCAGCTCCCTGTGTACTTTGTGGAGGCAATTGCTGCTGGTCAATGTCTCCGCGGAGGAATTGATTATAATTCATTTTAATGAACATCATCTTCTCCACATTTTCTGGATGTAACCTCGTACGCCGATTGCTGACAAGGTGAGCGGCGGCACTAAACACTCTTTCGGAGTACACACTTGTGGGAGGGCAACTTAGGTAGAATAAAGCCAGTTTGTGCAAGGGCCTCCAAATTGCCTCTTTTTCCTGCCAGTATAAGTACGGACTGTGTGACGTGCCTACTTGGATGCGGTCACTCATATAATCCTCCACCATTCTATCAATGTTGAGAGAATCATATGCAGTGACAGTAGACGACATGTCCGTAATCGTTGTCAGGTCCTTCAGTCCGGACCAGATGTCAGCATCAGCAGTCGCTCCAGACTGCCCTGCATCACCGCCAGCGGGTGGGCTCGGAATTCTGAGCCTTTTCCTCGCACCCCCAGTTGCGGGAGAATGTGAAGGAGGAGATGTTGACAGGTCGCGTTCCGCTTGACTTGACAATTTTGTCACCAGCAGGTCTTTCAACCCCAGCAGACCTGTGTCTGCCGGAAAGAGAGATCCAAGGTAGGCTTTAAATCTAGGATCGAGCACGGTGGCCAAAATGTAGTGCTCTGATTTCAACAGATTGACCACCCGTGAATCCTTGTTAAGCGAATTAAGGGCTGCATCCACAAGTCCCACATGCCTAGCGGAATCGCTCCGTGTTAGCTCCTCCTTCAATGCCTCCAGCTTCTTCTGCAAAAGCCTGATGAGGGGAATGACCTGACTCAGGCTGGCAGTGTCTGAACTGACTTCACGTGTGGCAAGTTCAAAGGGCATCA
The DNA here is from genome assembly GCF_028390025.1 of Pseudophryne corroboree. Lineage (NCBI taxonomy): Eukaryota > Metazoa > Chordata > Amphibia > Anura > Myobatrachidae > Pseudophryne > Pseudophryne corroboree. Next base: position 747,553,136 of record NC_086446.1, on the reverse strand, counting down.
GAACCTTGCACAACGTTGAAATCATTCTCCACTGCACTTGAGACAGGTGCATTCCACCTACTATATCGTGCTCAATTGTATAGGCTTGAATGGCCTTTTGCTGCTCCTCCAACCTCTGAAGCATATAGAGGGTTGAATTCCACCTCGTTACCACTTCTTGCTTCAGATGATGGCAGGGCAGGTTCAGTAGTTTTTGGTGGTGCTCCAGTTTTCTGTACGTGGTGCCTGTACGCCGAAAGTGTCCCGCAATTCTTCTGGCCACCGACAGCATCTCTTGCACGCCCCTGTCGATTTTTAAAAAATTCTGCACCACCAAATTCAAGGTATGTGCAAAACATGGGACGTGCTGGAATTGGCCCAGATTTAATGCACACACAATATTGCTGGCGTTGTCCGATGCCACAAATCCACAGGAGAGTCCAATTGGGGTAAGCCATTCCGCGATGATCTTCCTCAGTTGCCGTAAGAGGTTTTCAGCTGTGTGCGTATTCTGGAAAGCGGTGATACAAAGCGTAGCCTGCCTAGGAAAGAGTTGGCGTTTGCGAGATGCTGCTACTGGTGCCGCCGCTGCTGTTCTTGCGGCGGGAGTCCATACATCTACCCAGTGGGCTGTCACAGTCATATAGTCCTGACCCTGCCCTGCTCCACTTGTCCACATGTCCGTGGTTAAGTGGACATTGGGTACAGCTGCATTTTTTAGGACACTGGTGACTCTTTTTCTGAGGTCTGTGTACATTTTCGGTATCGCCTGCCTAGAGAAATGGAACCTAGATGGTATTTGGTACCGGGGACACAGTACCTCCAACAAGTCTCTAGTTGGCTCTGCAGTAATGATGGATACCGGAACCACGTTTCTCACCACCCAGGATGCCAAGGCCTCAGTTATCCGCTTTGCAGTAGGATGACTGCTGTGATATTTCATCTTCCTCGCAAAGGACTGTTGAACAGTCAATTGCTTACTGGAAGTAGTACAAGTGGGCTTACGACTTCCCCTCTGGGATGACCATCGACTCCCAGCGGCAACAACAGCAGCGCCAGCAGCAGTAGGCGTTACACGCAAGGATGCATCGGAGGAATCCCAGGCAGGAGAGGACTCGTCAGAATTGCCAGTGACATGGCCTGCAGGACTATTGGCATTCCTGGGGAAGGAGGAAATTGACACTGAGGGAGTTGGTGGGGTGGTTTGCGTGAGCTTGGTTACAAGAGGAAGGGATTTACTGGTCAGTGGACTGCTTCCGCTGTCACCCAAAGTTTTTGAACTTGTCACTGACTTATTATGAATGCGCTGCAGGTGACGTATAAGGGAGGATGTTCCGAGGTGGTTAACGTCCTTACCCCTACTTATTACAGCTTGACAAAGGGAACACACGGCTTGACACCTGTTGTCCGCATTTCTGGTGAAATACCTCCACACCGAAGAGCTGATTTTTTTGGTATTTTCACCTGGCATGTCAACGGCCATATTCCTCCCACGGACAACAGGTGTCTCCCCGGGTGCCTGACTTAAACAAACCACCTCACCATCAGAATCCTCCTGGTCAATTTCCTCCCCAGCGCCAGCAACACCCATATCCTCCTCATCCTGGTGTACTTCAACACTGACATCTTCAATCTGACTATCAGGAACTGGACTGCGGGTGCTCCTTCCAGCACTTGCAGGGGGCGTGCAAATGGTGGAAGGCGCATGCTCTTCACGTCCAGTGTTGGGAAGGTCAGGCATCGCAACCGACACAATTGGACTCTCCTTGTGGATTTGGGATTTCGAAGAATGCACAGTTCTTTGCTGTGCTGCTTTTGCCAGCTTGAGTCTTTTCATTTTTCTAGCGAGAGGCTGAGTGCTTCCATCCTCATGTGAAGCTGAACCACTAGCCATGAACATAGGCCAGGGCCTCAGCCGTTCCTTGCCACTCCGTGTGGTAAATGGCATATTGGCAAGTTTACGCTTCTCCTCCGACAATTTTATTTTAGGTTTTGGAGTCCTTTTTTTACTGATATTTGGTGTTTTGGATTTGACATGCTCTGTACTATGACATTGGGCATCGGCCTTGGCAGACGACGTTGCTGGCATTTCATCGTCTCGGCCATGACTAGTGGCAGCAGCTTCAGCACGAGGTGGAAGTGGATCTTGATCTTTCCCTAATTTTGGAACCTCAACATTTTTGTTCTCCATATTTTAATAGGCACAACTAAAAGGCACCTCAGGTAAACAATGGAGATGGATGGATTGGATACTAGTATACAATTATGGACGGGCTGCCGAGTGCCGACACAGAGGTAGCCACAGCCGTGAACTACCGCACTGTACTGTGTCTGCTGCTAATATATAGACTGGTTGATAAAGAGATAGTATACTCGTAACTAGTATGTATGTATAAAGAAAGAAAAAAAAACCACGGTTAGGTGGTATATACAATTATGGACGGGCTGCCGAGTGCCGACACAGAGGTAGCCACAGCCGTGAACTACCGCACTGTACTGTGTCTGCTGCTAATATATAGACTGGTTGATAAAGAGATAGTATACTCGTAACTAGTATGTATGTATAAAGAAAGAAAAAAAAAAACACGGGTAGGTGGTATATACAATTATGGACGGGCTGCCGAGTGCCGACACAGAGGTAGCCACAGCCGTGAACTACCGCACTGTACTGTGTCTGCTGCTAATATATAGACTGGTTGATAAAGAGATAGTATACTCGTAACTAGTATGTATGTATAAAGAAAGAAAAAAAAACCACGGTTAGGTGGTATATACAATTATGGACGGGCTGCCGAGTGCCGACACAGAGGTAGCCACAGCCGTGAACTACCGCACTGTACTGTGTCTGCTGCTAATATAGACTGGTTGATAAAGAGATAGTATACTACTAATATTATATACTGGTGGTCAGGTCACTGGTCACTAGTCACACTGGCAGTGGCACTCCTGCAGCAAAACTGTGCAGTTTAATTTTAATATAATATTATGTACTCCTGGCTCCTGCTATAACCTATAACTGGCACTGCAGTAGTGCTCCCCAGTCTCCCCCACAATTATAAGCTGTGTGAGCTGAGCAGTCAGACAGATATATAATATATATAGATGATGCAGCACACTGGCCTGAGCCTGAGCAGTGCACACAGATATGGTATGTGACTGACTGAGTCACTGTGTGTATCGCTTTTTTCAGGCAGAGAACTGATATATTAAATAAACTGCACTGTGTGTCTGGTGGTCACTCACTATATAATATATTATGTACTCCTGGCTCCTGCTATAACCTATAACTGGCACTGCAGTAGTGCTCCCCAGTCTCCCCCACAATTATAAGCTGTGTGAGCTGAGCAGTCAGACAGATATATATAATATTATATATAGATAATAGATGATGCAGCACACTGGCCTGAGCCTGAGCAGTGCACACAGATATGGTATGTGACTGAGTCACTGTGTGCTGTGTATCGCTTTTTTCAGGCAGAGAACGGATTATATTATGTACTCCTGGCTCCTGCTATAACCTATAACTGGCACTGCAGTAGTGCTCCCCAGTCTCCCCCACAATTATAAGCTGTGTGAGCTGAGCAGTCAGACAGATATATATAATATTATATATAGATAATAGATGATGCAGCACACTGGCCTGAGCCTGAGCAGTGCACACAGATATGGTATGTGACTGAGTCACTGTGTGCTGTGTATCGCTTTTTTCAGGCAGAGAACGGATTATAAATAAAAGTGGTGGTCACTGGTCACTATCAGCAAAACTCTGCACTGTACACTACTGAGTACTCCTAATGCTCCCCAAAATTAGTAAATCAAGTGTCTCTCTAATCTATTCTAATTCTAAACGGAGAGGACGCCAGCCACGTCCTCTCCCTATCAATCTCAATGCACGTGTGAAAATGGCGGCGACGCGCGGCTCCTTATATAGAATCCGAGTCTCGCGATAGAATCCGAGCCTCGCGAGAATCCGACAGCGTCATGATGACGTTCGGGCGCGCTCGGGTTAACCGAGCAAGGCGGGAAGATCCGAGTCGCTCGGACCCGTGAAAAAAAACATGAAGTTCTGGCGGGTTCGGATTCAGAGAAACCGAACCCGCTCATCTCTACTCTCAATACACTCTCCGAGACTGGAGTGAAAATGACCGCAGCGCACGGCTCCTTATATGGAATCCAAATCCCACGAGAATCCGACAGCGGGATGACGACGTTTTGCCGCGTTTGGGTTTCCGAGTCAGGCGGGAAAACCCGAGCCTGGCTCGGAACCGAACTCGGAAGGCAAAGTCCGTTAGGGTTCGGTTCTCTGAGAACTGAACCCGCTCATCTCTACTATAAGGTATCGCCATTCAGAGATGGCGATATCCTGGGCGGTGAAAAACCGGCGGTGTGGTCTTAGTACATTTGAAAATACGTTAAACCTCCCGAAAACGGGGCTTTTACTGCAATTTCCCTTAGTACATCCCGCCCTATATGAGCTATATGCACCCACCTGCTGCACCAGATCAGTAATACTTAGTTGAAGCCATGTTCTTCAAGGCAGCGTTTGTTGTAGCCATGACCAACAGGATTAACGCTTCATTGCAGCACATGCTAGATTGGATGCTTTCATTTCCAATGACATCCTTCAGATCTTACAACATACACAGCATTTTATGCCACAAATAGGCCTGTGAACAAAGTGATCAGAAATGCAAATGTTGTACTGGATTATTGAAAACGTCAAGCTACTGTAAGTTTATCTCTGCCTCACTTTTTAATAAATGTATATTTTTGTTACCGTATTCATCTTACCCTATGATAAAGAAAAACGTTTGAATCCATATTTCAGGATGCAAATAGATAACAGTTCGCAGCAGGGCCCAGGTCTTATGGAGATGAAGGCCTAAATTTTGAACTGCTGAATAGTATAGGCAATAGAGAGAGGCAAAAAAGTATTTTCACAAGGTAGCACAAGCAGGGCCGGCGCTACCATTAGGCAGCTTTAGGCAGCTGCCTATGGGCGCCGGCTCCTGTAGGGCGGCACTGAGTGCAATAACAAAAAAAATAATTAAGGAACGGAGCTGCTGGAGCCCAAGCAGGAGGCCGCGGCCAGTGGCGGATTCTGAGCGGACTCAGGGGGGCGGGGGTGTAGCCTGGAAATAATTTTTTTATTTACAATGCCGCCCAGCACCCGCTGGCAGCAGTCCACAGCACCGAGAGGCGCTGCTCAGGGTGCTACTGATTACTGCCTGTGAGCCGGCTCCAGGGCACACTGCTGGAGCCGGCTTAGATTACCATGCACTTCCGGGTGGCTGGCTGACCCCTCCCCAGGGACCAGCGGCCGCCTCTCGTTGCAAGCACTGCCAAGCAGCACTGAATCTGACCATGATTATCTGTCGTTGGTGTGGACGGCAATGATTCCACTCCGCATAGGATCTTCCACGGGGAGTGGACATTACAGAAGCCCCAGCACTGAACAGAGGAGGCTGGGGAGAGCTGGACTGGCGCTGCTGCTGACGTTTCAGGTCAGTCACAGTCACCGTTTCTGCTTGCCTGATGTATACCTGCAGCAGGTCACTAGTACAGCCCCATTCCCTACAATATGCTGCACCCCTAATTACTCCCTATGTCCCATATACACCGCTGACTGCTCCCTATGTCCCTGACTGCTCCCTATGTCCCTGACTGCTCCCTATGTCCCTGACACACCCCTGACTGCTCCCTATGTCCCTGACTGCTCCCTATGTCCCAGATACACCCCTGACTGCTCCCTATGTCCCAGACTGCTCCCTATGTTACTGACACATCCCTGACTGCTCCCTATGCCCCTGACTGCTCCCTATGCCCCTGACTGCTCCCTATGTCTTAGACTGCTCCCTATGTCCCTGACTGCTCCCTATGTCCCCGATACACCCCTGACTGATCCCTATGTCTCTGACTGCTCCCTATGTTACTGACACATCCCTGACTGCTCCCTATGCCCCTGACTGCTCCCTATCTCCCAGATACACCCCTGACTGCTCCCTATGCCCCTGACTGCTCCCTATGCCCCTGACTGCTCCCTATGTCCCAGATACACCCCTGACTGCTCCCTATGTCCCCGACTGCTCCCTATGTCCCAGATACACCCCTGACTGCTCCCTATGTCCCAGATACACCCCTGACTGCTCCCTATGTCCCAGACTGCTCCCTATGTTACTGACACATCCCTGACTGCTCCCTATATCCTTGATTGCTCCCTATGCCCCTGACTGCTCCCTATATCCTTGATTGCTCCCTATGCCCCTGACTGCTCCCTATGTCCCAGATACACCCCTGACTGCTCCCTATGTCTCTGACTGCTCCCTATGTTACTGACACATCCCAGACTGCTCCCTATATCCTTGATTGCTCCCTAAGCCCCTGACTGCTCCCTATGTCCCCGACTGCTCCCATTGTCCCAGATACACTCCTGACTGCTCCCTATGTCTCTGACTGCTCCCTATGTTACTGACACATCCCTGACTGCTCCCTATATCCTTGATTGCTCCCTATTCCCTGACTGCTCCATATGTCCCAGATACACCCCTGACTGCTTCCTATGTCCCAGACTACTCCCCATTAGCGGATTTACTGTTAGGCAACCCAAGCGGCGGCGGGTCCCTGGGGGCTCACTGACAGTATTGAATCATAGTGCATTGGAGGGTATTTCTATTTTTTGGAGGACCATGAGCTCCGCCGAAAAAGTCCCAGCGTTGGACTGTTTGAGTCCTGGCAAGCTGACAGTGATTAGACAGCTGCCGGGTGCCCATCTAGCGCACCTGAAGGTGGGCCCTTCATAGTGGCAGCACATCCCCCTCCTCAGAATCTGGCTATCAATTCCTGGCATGCTGCAGCTCTAGTATCCTGATCCCCCGTGACTCACTGTGATGTGGTATATAATCAGGGCAGGCGCTACCGCCACTTGAAGGGTGGTACTAAGTGCAAAAAAAAAAAATGAAGGAAGTGACTTTTCTCTGTGATCGCCATGAGGGATGTGAGGCACCCGCTCCCGGCTCACCTGGTGTCTCCCCTCTCCTGCACTGCTCGCTTCTCCCCGCCTGCCCTACCCGATGACCGTGTAGATTTACAAGATCTGCTGTCTCTGCCGGGACCACAAACCATGCAATAAGGCCATGGAGCTGCTGGACCCTGGACTAACCCTGGCCTATACCATAACTGAAACCGCTAAATTATCAGGAGGTGGCTATGGAACTTATAATAAGACGCCGTGTCCGCATTTTTTCATCTGAGGGGCTCAGTATTTTGGTGGTGGTGGTAGGAGGGGGAAGGGGGGGAGGGTGACGCTGCTGATTTGCCTAGGGTGCTGGGAAACCTTGCACCGGCCCTGAGCACAAGCAACAAGGTTTAGCTGTCACACCTGACATTACTACTGTGTGTCTAAAATATTGGACTTTTTGAAAACTGCTAATTTCTACATTGCACAGATTGTATACCTGACATTTGAATATTTTAGAAAGCAGTGTAAGACTATGGGGTATATGTACTAAGCCTTGCGTAGAGATAAACTGGGTAGAGATAAAGTACCAATCAACCACCTCATAAATGTCATTTGTTTTAAACACAGCTGTAACATGGCATTTAGGAGCTAACTGACTTGCACTTTCTTTCCGTCCACTTTATCTCTTTCCAATGCTTAGTACATAGACCACTACTGTATGTGATTTTATGTCCTTCTGTAAATCTCTCAGTTTACAAAATGCCTCAAAAAAAACTTGCGGTTTTATAAATATACACTCTATTACATTTCCCACATAGAGTTGTTCATTTTTGTTTTTGGGGTTTCATTTATTCATAATTTATAGTTTGTTTACAATTATTACCATGGCTACCGCGGTGATGTGACATTTGAATACATAGCCCCGCCCCCTCTGCTATAACTGCCAACTGAGATGCTGTGTAACTGGCAGACGCAGACAGTCGGTCACACTCTCCTGGGAAAAAGCAGAAACCATAGGGGTTTTTTTTATTAGATTTTTTTTTAAAGTGGACGCCATATACAGTAGCAGTTCCCCAAAAGAGCTATTTTTAAGAGGGAATATCGAATTATAGGAAAACCTACAGGAGAGATGACAGTCAGCTCCCGCTTCATGTTACAAAGGTACAACATTTTGAATTTAGTATATCTGAGATCATACTTTTCATTTTTTCCTAAACTCTGCTACTGTTAATCTGTGTCTTACACAGACACTTAGGGGTAAATTTACTTAGAATCGTGTCTCACCCATGTTTGTTCGAAACATGTTTTGAACTTCTATTTGAGCCAATACTCCCGTGTTATGTCTCTGTTAAATTTCTGTGATTTGCAAATTCGGACAAACACTGAGATTAGTAACTTTACAGCTATAATAAGTATATTGCGGTTAGGTAAATGTACTATTAGACAAACGTGCCTGTGAAGCCGCAATCTCCTCTCTGGCCTGGTAGAAAATGGTGTCATGCTGCTAAGAGGTACATTTGGTTTATTTACTAATCAAAACCTTGTTATAACCCATGAAAGGGGGAGCCTCTGGAACCATGGGGGATACTGGGGGTAACTATATATTTGCTACAAATGTATTCTAATACTACGATAAAACCAGTAAAACCTCTCTAATATGGCGGTAACAACAAATGATCTTGCTTGCACAATTTTTTATTTTCATTAGTGATGAGCGGGTTCGGTTTCCGAGAAACCGAACCCACCCGAGCTTTACCTTTTTTACACGGGTCCGAGCAGACTCGGATCCTCCCGCCTTGCTTGGCTAACCCGAGCGCGCCCGAACGTCATCATCCCGCTGTCGGATTCTCGCGAGATTCGGATTCTATATAAGCAGCCGCGCGTCGCCGCCATTTTCACACGTGCATTGAGATTGATAGGGAGAGGACGTGGCTGTCATCCTCTCCGTTTATAATTGTAGAAGAGACAGTTGATTGCTTGTTTTATTACTAATTGTGGGGAGGACTGGGGAGCAGCTGTTAGGAGGAGTACAGTGCAGAGTTTTGCTGATAGTGACCACCAGTTTTTTTTTATCCGTTCTCTGCCTGACGCTCCATACCATATCTGTGCTCAGTGTGCTGCATGATATATCTGTGCTGAGTGCTCACACTGCTTAATTGTGGGGACTGGGGAGCAGCTATAGCAGGAGTACAGTGCACAGTTTTGCTGACAGTGACCACCAGTATACGTTTGTCTGCCTGAAAAACACTCCTGTGGTGGCTTTTATTTATACTAGTTTAGCAGTCTGCTGACAGTGTCCACCAGGTCCATTATACTGTATATAGCAGTACGGTAGGCCACTGCTGTACCTACCTCTGTGTCGTCACTCGTCATCCATAAAGTATACTATCCATCCATCTACATTGTATATCTGTGGTGGCTTTTTTTTTTATACTAGTAGTTTAGCAGTCTGCTGACAGTGTCCACCAGGTCCATTATACTGTATATAGCAGTACGGTAGGCCACTGCTGTACCTACCTCTGTGTCGTCAGTCACTCGTCATCCATTAATAATAATAAGTATACTATCCATCCATCTACATTGTATACCTGTGGTGGCTTTTTTTCTTTATACTAGTTTAGCAGTTTGCTGACAGTGTCCACCAGGTCCATTTATTATACTGTATATAGCAGTACGGTAGGCCACTGCTGTACCTACCTCTGTGTCGTCACTCGTCGTCCATAAGTATACTATCCATCCATCTACATTGTATACCTGTGGTGGCTTTTTTTCTTTATACTAGTAGTACTAGTTTAGCAGTCTGCTGACAGTGTCCACCAGGTCCATTATACTGTATATAGCAGTACGGTAGGCCACTGCTGTACCTACCTCTGTGTCGTCACTCGTCGTCCATAAGTATACTATCCATCCATCTACATTGTATACCTGTGGTGGCTTTTTTTATACTAGTAGTACTAGTTTAGCAGTCTGCTGACAGTGTCCACCAGGTCCATTATACTGTATATAGCAGTATGGTAGGCCACTGCTGTACCTACCTCTGTGTCGTCACTCGTCGTCCATAAGTATACTACCATCCATCTACATTGTATACCTGTGGTTGCTTTTTTTTTATACTAGTAGTACTAGTTTAGCAGTCTGCTGACAGTGTCCACCAGGTCCATTATACTGTATATAGCAGTACGGTAGGCCACTGCTGTACCTACCTCTGTGTCGTCAGTCACTCGTCCATAAGTATACTATCCATCCATCTACATTGTATATCTGTGGTGGCTTTTTTTTTATACTAGTAGTACTAGTTTAGCAGTCTGCTGACAGTGTCCACCAGGTCCATTATACTGTATATAGCAGTACGGTAGGCCACTGCTGTACCTACCTCTGTGTCGTCAGTCACTCGTCCATAAGTATACTATCCATCCATCTACATTGTATACCTGTGGTGGCTTTTTTTTTTTATACTAGTAGTACTAGTTTAGCAGTCTGCTGACAGTGTCCACCAGGTCCATTATACTGTATATAGCAGTACGGTAGGCCACTGCTGTACCTACCTCTGTGTCGTCAGTCACTCGTCATCCATTAATAATAATAAGTATACTATCCATCCATCTACATTGTATACCTGTGGTGGCTTTTTTTCTTTATACTAGTAGTACTAGTTTAGCAGTCTGCTGACAGTGTCCACCAGGTCCATTATACTGTATATAACAGTACGGTAGGCCACTGCTGTACCTACCTCTGTGTCGTCACTCGTCATCCATAAGTATACTACCATCCATCTACATTGTATACCTGTGGTGGCTTTTTTTTTATACTAGTAGTACTAGTTTAGCAGTCTGCTGACAGTGTCCACCAGGTCCATTATACTGTATATAGCAGTACGGTAGGCCACTGCTGTACCTACCTCTGTGTCGTCAGTCACTCGTCATCCATTAATAATAATAAGTATACTATCCATCCATCTACATTGTATACCTGTGGTGCCTTTTAGTTGTGCGCATTAAAATATGGAGAACAAAAATGTGGAGGTTAAAAAAATAGGGAAAGATCAAGATCCACTTCCACCTCGTGCTGAAGCTGCTGCCACTAGTCATGGCCGAGACGATGAAATGCCATCAACGTCGTCTGCCAAGGCCGATGCCCAATGTCATAGTACAGAGCATGTAAAATCCAAAACACAAAAGATCAGTAAAATGACCCAAAAATCTAAATTAAAAGCGTCTGAGGAGAAGCGTAAACTTGCCAATATGCCATTTACGACACGGAGTGGCAAGGAACGGCTGAGGCCCTGGCCTATGTTCATGGCTAGTGGTTCAGCTTCACATGAGGATGGAAGCACTCATCCTCTCACTAGAAAAAAGAAAAGACTTAAGCTGGCAAAAGCACAGCAAAGAACTGTGCGTTCTTCGAAATCACAAATCCCCAAGGAGAGTCCAATTGTGTCGGTTGCGATGCCTGACCTTCCCAACACTGGACGGGAAGAGCTTGCGCCTTCCACCATTTGCACGCCCCCTGCAAGTGCTGGAAGGAGCACCCGCAGTCCAGTTCCTGATAGTCAAATTGAAGATGTCAGTGTTGAAGTACACCAGGATGAGGATATGGGTGTTGCTGGCGCTGGGGAGGAAATTGACAAGGAGGATTCTGATGGTGAGGTGGTTTGTTTAAGTCAGGCACCCGGGGAGACGCCTGTTGTCCGTGGGAGGAATATGGCCATTGACATGCCTGGTCAAAATACAAAAAATATCAGCTCTTCGGTGTGGAATTATTTCAACACAAATGCGGACAACAGATGTCAAGCCGTGTGTTGCCTTTGTCAAGCTGTAATAAGTAGGGGTAAGGACGTTAACCACCTCGGAACATCCTCCCTTATACGTCACCTGCAGCGCAATCATCATAAGTCAGTGACAAGTTCAAAAACTTTGGGCGACAGCGGAAGCAGTCCACTGACCAGTAAATCCCTTCCTCTTGTAACCAAGCTCCTGCAAACCACACCACCAACTCCCTCAGTGTCAATTTCCTCCTTACCCAGGAAAGCCAATAGTCCTGCAGGCCATGTCACTGGCAAGTCTGATGAGTCCTCTCCTGCCTGGGATTCCTCCGATGCATCCTTGAGTGTAACGCCTACTGCTGCTTTCGCTGCTGTTGTTGCTGCTGGGAGTCGATCGTCATCCCAGAGGGGAAGTCGGAAGACCACTTGTACTACTTCCAGTAAGCAATTGACTGTCCAACAGTCCTTTGCGAGGAAGATGAAATATCACAGCAGTCATCCTGCTGCAAAGCGGATAACTGAGGCCTTGGCAGCCTGGGCGGTGAGAAACGTGGTTCCGGTATCCATCGTTAATTCAGAGCCAACTATAGACTTGATTGAGGTACTGTGTCCCCGGTACCAAATACCATCTAGGTTCCATTTCTCTGGGCAGGCGATACCGAAAATGTACACAGACCTAAGAAAAAGACTCACCAGTGTCCTAAAAAATGCAGTTGTACCCAATGTCCACTTAACCACGGACATGTGGACAAGTGGAGCAGGGCAGACTCAGGACTATATGACTGTGACAGCGCACTGGGTAGATGTATTGCCTCCCGCTGCAAGAACAGCAGCGGTGGCACCAGTAGCAGCATCTCGCAAACGCCAAATCGTTCCTAGGCAGGCTACGCTTTGTATCACCGCTTTCCAGAATACGCACACAGCTGAAAACCTCTTACGGCAACTGAGGAAGATCATCGCAGAATGGCTTACCCCAATTGGACTCTCCTGGGGATTTGTGACATCGGACAACGCCAGCAATATTGTGCGTGCATTACATCTGGGCAAATTCCTGCACGTCCCATGTTTTGCACATACCTTGAATTTGGTGGTGCATAATTATTTAAAAAACGACAGGGGCGTGCAAGAGATGCTGTCGGTGGCCCGAGGAATTGTGGGCCACTTTCGGCGTTCAGGCACCGCGTACAGAAGACTGGAGCACCACCAAAAATACCTGAACCTGCCCTGCCATCATCTGAAGCAGGAGGTGGTAACGAGGTGGAATTCAACCCTCTATATGCTACAGAGGATGGAGGAGCAGCAAAAGGCCATTCAAGCCTATACATCTGGCCACGATATAGGCAAAGGAGGTGGAATGCACCTGTCTCAAGCGCAGTGGAGTATGATTTCAATGTTGTGCAAGGTTCTGCAACCCTTTGAACTTGCCACACGTGAAGTCAGTTCAGACACTGCCAGCCTGAGTCAGGTCATTCCCCTCATCAGGCTTTTGCAGAAGAAGCTGGAGACATTGAAGGAGGAGCTAAAACAGAGCGATTCCGCTAGGCATGTGGGACTTGTGGATGGAGCCCTTCATTCGCTTAACCAGGATTCACGGGTGGTCGATCTGTTGAAATCAGAGCACTACATTTTGGCCACCGTGCTCGATCCTAGATTTAAAACCTACGTTGTATCTCTCTTTCCGGCAGACACAAGTCTGCAGGGGTTCAAAGACCTGCTGGTGAGAAAATTGTCAAGTCAAGCGGAACGTGACCCGTCAACAGCTCCTCCTTCACATTCTCCTGCAACTGGGGGTGCGAGAAAAAGGCTCAGAATTCCGAGCCCACCCGCTGGCGGTGATGCAGGGCAGGCTGGAGCGAGTGCTGACATCTGGTCCGGACTGAAGGACCTGCCAACGATTACTGACATGTCGTCTACTGTCACTGCATATGATTCTCTCACCATTGAAAGAATGGTGGAGGATTATATGAGTGACCGCATCCAAGTAGGCACGTCAGACAGTCCGTACGTATACTGGCAGGAAAAAGAGGCAATTTGGAGGCCCTTGCAGAAACTGGCTTTATTCTACCTAAGTTGCCCTCCCTCCAGTGTGTACTCCGAAAGAGTGTTTAGTGCAGCCGCTCACCTTGTCAGCAATCGGCGTACGAGGTTACTTCCAGAAAATGTGGAGAAGATGATGTTCATTAAAATGAATTATAATCAATTCCTCCGTGGAGACATTCACCAGCAGCAATTGCCTCCAGAAAGTACACGGGGACCTGAGATGGTGGATTCCAGTGGGGACGAATTAATAATCTGTGAGGAGGGGGATGTACACAGTGAAAGGGGTGATGAATCGGACGATGAGGAGGAGGTGGACATCTTGCCTCTGTAGAGCCAGTTTGTGCAAGGAGAGATTAATTGCTTCTTTTTTGGTGGGGGCCCAAACCAACCAGTTATTTCAGTCACAGTCGTGTGGCAGACCCTGTCACTGAAATGATGGGTTCGTTAAAGTGTGCATGTCCTGTTTATACAACATAAGGGTGGGTGGGAGGGCCCAAGGACAATTCCATCTTGCACCTCTTTTTTCTTTCATTTTTCTTTGCATCATGTGCTGTTTGGGGAGTATTTTTTTGAAGGGCCATCCTGCGTGACACTGCAGTGCCACTCCTAGATGGGCCAGATGTTTGTGTCGGCCACTTGGGTCGCTTATCTTAGTCACACAGCTACCTCATTGCGCCTCTTTTTTTCTTTGCGTCATGTGCTGTTTGGGGAGTATTTTTTTGAAGGGCCATCCTGCGTGACACTGCAGTGCCACTCCTAGATGGGCCAGGTGTTTGTGTCGGCCACTTGTGTCGCTTAGCTTAGTCACACAGCGACCTTGGTGCGCCTCTTTTTTTCTTTGCATCATGTGCTGTTTGGAGAGTATTTTTTTGAAGTGCCATCCTGTCTGACACTGCAGTGCCACTCCTAGATGGGCCAGGTGTTTGTGTCGGCCACTTGGGTCGCTTAGCTTAGTCACACAGCTACCTCATTGCGCCTCTTTTTTTCTTTGCATCATGTGCTGTTTGGGGACAATTTTTTTGAAGGGCCATCCTGTCTGACACTGCAGTGCCACTCCTAGATGGGCCAGGTGTTTGTGTCGGCCACTTGGGTCGCTTAGCTTAGCCATCCAGCGACCTCGGTGCAAATTTTAGGACTAAAAATAATATTGTGAGATGTGAGGTGTTCAGAATAGACTGAAAATGAGTGGAAATTATGGTTATTGAGGTTAATAATACTATGGGATCAAAATGACCCCCAAATTCTATGATTTAAGCTGTTTTTTAGGGTTTTTTGAAAAAAACACCCGAATCCAAAACACACCCGAATCCGACAAAAAAATTTCGGTGAGGTTTTGCCAAAACGCGTCCGAACCCAAAACACGGCCGCGGAACCGAACCCAAAACCAAAACACAAAACCCGAAAAATTTCCGGTGCACATCACTAATTTTCATACACAAACACATAAAAGCATAAAACATGCCCACTAATTAATAAATCAACTTCTGCTAAATATATCTCATTAATCACAAAAGGATCGCCGCTGCTAATACCTTTAATAATCTTTGATTTTTCAACTCGGCACTGACAAACCACAAACCATACGTTCTTTCCCAGAGGCGTATTCATTTGTGCCGTGGTCGGTGCACGTTTTCAAAAGTTCAATCACATCCCCTACCCCGTCCAATCATCCTGGTACAAGAAGGTCAAAGTAAGAGAACTGCATGCCCCCACTTCTCCTGCCATGAACAGAGTGAAACCCTGGAGCGTACGCTATTAAATTAAGTCCAGCACTCACTCTGCATCTGCTCCAAACTGCCTGCGGACTACAAAAACCAGAAGAGTTTTTGGAACTTCTGGCAAGAACGGAAGCACTGACTGTCCCAAACCTCAAGGTACACAGCAAAGTGAACAGAAAAGCCAGCGTTGTACTAGATTATTGAAAACATCAAGCTACTGTAAGTTTATCTCTGCCTCACTATTTAATAAATGTATATTTTTGCTACTGTATCTATTCATCTGAACCTATGATAAAGAAACACTTTTGAATCCATATTTCAGGATGCAAATGGATAATAACAGCTCTCAGTAGGGCCCAGGTCTTATGGAGATGAAGGCCTAAATTCTGAGCTGCTGCAGGGGGTAAGCGCCCAATAGCAAGGCCGGAGATTAAATCTGCTTCTCGTTTAAAGCTATTCTTGTCCTTTAAATGTAGAGACTTTGCAATCATCATGACAAAGACCGTTTAGGATCTTCATCATTGACATTGCAATTTATACTACTAACAAAATCTTTAACCAATCATAGCACTATATGTTATCAGGCGAAACATCTTGGATCAGGTGGTACCTTTGCACAGCCAGAAAAATGGATGATTGCAGCTGACATACAAACTGTTGCAAAAAAAGTAAGTTGCAAATCGAATTCCTACTATGAAACCCCAAACCTCGGTAAGTACATTTTTGGCTAATTCTATTTCACACTTATTGTGTTTCTATTGCAGATGGATAATATTCATTTAAGTATATAGTTACTTTTCTTCTTAACAGATACGTAGCGGGAGCCCTGCTTTACCTGTGAGGGAAGACAAACGTGCCTGTGAAGCCGCAATCTCCTCTCTGGCCTGGTAGAAAATGGTGTCATGCTGCTAAGAGGTACGTTTGGTTTATTTACTAATCAAAACCTTGTTATAACCCATGAAAGGGGGAGCCTCTGGAACCATGGGGGTTACTGGGGGTACTAACTATATATTTGCTACAAATGTATTCTAATACTGCGATAAAACCAGTAAAATCTCTCCAATATGGCGGTAACAACAAATGATCTTGCGCGCCCAATTTTTTATTTTCATACACAAACACATAAAAGCATAAACCATGCCCACTAATCAATAAATCAACATCTGCTAAATATATCTCATTGATCACAAAAGGATCGCCGCTGCTAATACCTTTAATAATCTTTCATTTTTCAACTAGGCACTGACAAACCACAAACCATACGTTCTTTCCCAGAGGCGTATTCATTTGTGCCGTGGTCGGTGCACGTTTTCAAAAGTTCAATCACATCCTTACAGTACCCGGCCTGCCTTAGAATGCCCTCCCCTACCCCGTCCAATCATCCATGTACAAGATAGTCAAAGTAAGAGAACTGCATGCACCCACTTTTCCTGCGATGAACAGAGTGAAACCCTGCAGCTTACGCTATTAAATTAAGTCCAGCACTCACTCTGCATCTGCCCCAAACTGCCTGCGGACTCCAAAAACCAGAATAGATTTTGGAACATCTGTAAAGAATGGAAGCACTTTCTGTCCCAAACAGCAAGGTACACAGCAAAGTGAACAGAAAATCCGACGTTGTACTGGATTATTGAAAACGTCAAGCTACTGTAAATTTATCTCTGCCTCACTATTTAATAAATGTATATTTTTGTTACTGTATTCATCTTATCCTATGGAATTTAAAGAAACACGTTTGAATCAATATTTCAGGATGCAAATGGATAATAACAGCTCTCAGTAGGGCCCAGGTCATATGGAGATGAAGGCCTAAATTCTGAGCTGCTGCAGGGGGTAAGCGCCCAATAGCAAGGCCAGAGATTGAATCTCCTTCTTGTTTAAAGCTATTCTAGTCCTTTAAATGTAGAGACTTTGCAATCATCATGACAAAGGCCCTCATTCCGAGTTGTTCGCTCGCAAGCGGTTTTTAGCAGATTTGCTCACGCTAAGCCGCCGCCTACTGGGAGTAAATCTTAGCATCTTAAAATTGCGAACGATATATTCGCAATATTGCGATTACACACCTCGTAGCAGTTTCTGAGTAGCTTCAGACTTACTCGGCATCTGCGATCAGTTCAGTGACGTCACAAACACACCCAGCGTTCGCCCAGACACTCCTCCGTTTCTCCGGCCACTCCTGCGTTTTTTCCCGAAACGGTAGCGTTTTTTCACACACGCCCATAAAACGGCCTGTTTCCGCCCAGTAACACCCATTTCCTGTCAATCACATTCCGATCGCCAGAACGAGGAAAAAGCCGTGAGTAAAATTCCTAACTGCATAGCAAATTTACTTGGCGCAGTCGCAGTGCGAACATTGCGCATGCGCATTAAGCGGAAAATCGCTGCGATGCGAAGATTTTTACCGAGCGAACAACTCGGAATGAGGGCCAAAGGCCGTCCAGGATCTTCATCACTGACATTGCAATTTTTACTACTAACAAAATGTTTAACCAATCATAGCACTATATGTTATCAGGCGAAACATCTTGGATCAGGTGGAACCTTTGCACGGCCAGAAAAATTAAAGATTGCAGCTGACATACAAACTGTTGCAAAAAAAGTAAGTTACAAATCGAATTCCTACTATGAAACCCCAAACCTCGGTAAGTACATTTTTGGCTAATTCTATTTCACACGTATTGTGTTTCCATTGCAGATGGATTGCATTCATTTACGTATATAGTTACTTTTCTTCTTAACAGATACGTATCGGGAGCCCTGCTGTACCTGTAAGGGAAGACAAACGTGCCTGTGATGCCGCAATCTCCTCTCTGGCCTGGTAGAAAATGGTGTCATGCTGCTAAGAGGTACGTTTGGTTTATTTACTAATCAAAACCTTGTTATAACTAGAGATGTGCACTTGAAATTTTTCGGGTTTTGTGTTTTGGTTTTGGGTTCGGTTCCGCGGCCGTGTTTTGGGTTCGACCGCGTTTTGGCAAAACCTCACCGAATTTTTTTTGTCGGATTCGGGTGTGTTTTGGATTCGGGTGTTTTTTTCAAAAAACCCTAAAAAACAGCTTAAATCATAGAATTTGAGGGTCATTTTGATCCCAAAGTATTATTAACCTCAATAACCATTATTTCCACTCATTTTTAGTCTATTCTGAACACCTCACACCTCACAATATTATTTTTAGTCCTAAAATTTGCACAGAGGTCGCTGGATGACTAAGCTAAGCGACCCTAGTGGCCGACACAAACACCTGGCCCATCTAGGAGTGGCACTGCAGTGTCACGCAGGATGGCCCTTCCAAAAAACACTCCCCAAACAGCACATGACGCAAAGAAGAAAAAAAGAGGCGCAATGAGGTAGCTGTGTGAGTAAGCTAAGCGACCCTAGTGGCCGACACAAACACCTGGCCCATCTAGGAGTGGCACTGCAGTGTCACGCAGGATGGCCCTTCCAAAAAACACTCCCCAAACAGCACATGACGCAAAGAAGAAAAAAAGAGGCGCAATGAGGTAGCTGTGTGAGTAAGCTAAGCGACCCTAGTGGCCGACACAAACACCTGGCCCATCTAGGAGTGGCACTGCAGTGTCACGCAGGATGGCCCTTCCAAAAAACACTCCCCAAACAGCACATGACGCAAAGAAGAAAAAAAGAGGCGCAATGAGGTAGCTGTGTGAGTAAGCTAAGCGACCCTAGTGGCCGACACAAACACCTGGCCCATCTAGGAGTGGCACTGCAGTGTCACGCAGGATGGCCCTTCCAAAAAACACTCCCCAAACAGCACATGACGCAAAGAAGAAAAAAAGAGGCGCAATGAGGTAGCTGTGTGAGTAAGCTAAGCGACCCTAGTGGCCGACACAAACACCTGGCCCATCTAGGAGTGGCACTGCAGTGTCACGCAGGATGGCCCTTCCAAAAAACACTCCCCAAACAGCACATGACGCAAAGAAGAAAAAAAGAGGCGCAATGAGGTAGCTGTGTGAGTAAGCTAAGCGACCCTAGTGGCCGACACAAACACCTGGCCCATCTAGGAGTGGCACTGCAGTGTCACGCAGGATGGCCCTTCCAAAAAACACTCCCCAAACAGCACATGACGCAAAGAAGAAAAAAAGAGGCGCAATGAGGTAGCTGTGTGAGTAAGCTAAGCGACCCTAGTGGCCGACACAAACACCTGGCCCATCTAGGAGTAGCACTGCAGTGTCACGCAGGATGGCCCTTCCAAAAAACACTCCCCAAACAGCACATGACGCAAAGAAGAAAAAAAGAGGTGCAATGAGGTAGCTGTGTGAGTAAGCTAAGCGACCCTAGTGGCCGACACAAACACCTGGCCCATCTAGGAGTGGCACTGCAGTGTCACGCAGGATGGCCCTTCCAAAAAACACTCCCCAAACAGCACATGACGCAAAGAAAAATGAAAGAAAAAAGAGGTGCAAGATGGAATTGTCCTTGGGCCCTCCCACTCACCCTTATGTTGTATAAACAGGACATGCACACTTTAACCAACCCATCATTTCAGTGACAGGGTCTGCCACACGACTGTGACTGAAATGACGGGTTGGTTTGGACCCCCACCAAAAAAGAAGCAATTAATCTCTCCTTGCACAAACTGGCTCTACAGAGGCAAGATGTCCACCTCATCATCATCCTCCGATATATCACCGTGTACATCCCGCTCCTCACAGATTATCAATTCGTCCCCACTGGAATCCACCATCTCAGCTCCCTGTGTACTTTGTGGAGGCAATTGCTGCTGGTCAATGTCTCCACGGAGGAATTGATTATAATTCATTTTATTGAACATCATCTTCTCCACATTTTCTGGAAGTAACCTCGTACGCCGATTGCTGACAAGGTGAGCGGCGGCACTAAACACTCTTTCGGAGTACACACTTGTGGGAGGGCAACTTAGGTAGAATAAAGCCAGTTTGTGCAAGGGCCTCCAAATTGCCTCTTTTTCCTGCCAGTATAAGTACGGACTGTCTGACGTGCCTACTTGGATGCGGTCACTCATATAATCCTCCACCATTCTTTCAATGGGGAGAGAATCATATGCAGTGACAGTAGACAACATGTCCGTAATCGTTGTCAGGTCCTTCAGTCCGGACCAGATGTCAGCATCAGCAGTCGCTCCAGACTGCCCTGCATCACCGCCAGCGGGTGGGCTCGGAATTCTGAGCCTTTTCCTCGCACCCCCAGTTGCGGGAGAATGTGAAGGAGGAGATGTTGACAGGTCGCGTTCCGCTTGACTTGACAATTTTCTCACCAGCAGTTCTTTGAACCCCAGCAGACTTGTGTCTGCCGGAAAGAGAGATCCAAGGTAGGTTTTAAATCTAGGATCGAGCACGGTGGCCAAAATGTAGTGCTCTGATTTCAACAGATTGACCACCCGTGAATCCTTGTTAAGCGAATTAAGGGCTCCATCCACAAGTCCCACATGCCTAGCGGAATCGCTCCCTTTTAGCTCCTCCTTCAATGCCTCCAGCTTCTTCTGCAAAAGCCTGATGAGGGGAATGACCTGACTCAGGCTGGCAGTGTCTGAACTGACTTCACGTGTGGCAAGTTCAAAAGGTTGCAGAACCTTGCACAACGTTGAAATCATTCTCCACTGCGCTTGAGACAGGTACATTCCACCTCCTATATCGTGCTCAATTGTATAGGCTTGAATGGCCTTTTGCTGCTCCTCCAACCTCTGAAGCATATATAGGGTTGAATTCCACCTCGTTACCACTTCTTGCTTCAGATGATGGCAGGGCAGGTTCAGGCGTTTTTGGTGGTGCTCCAGTCTTCTGTACGTGGTGCCTGTACGCCGAAAGTGTCCCGCAATTCTTCTGGCCACCGACAGCATCTCTTGCACGCCCCTGCCGTTTTTTTTAAAATTCTGCACCACCAAATTCAAGGTATGTGCAAAACATGGGACGTGCTGGAATTTGCCCATATTTAATGCACACACAATATTGCTGGCGTTGTCCGATGCCACAAATCCACAGGAGAGTCCAATTGGGGTAAGCCATTCCGCGATGATCTTCCTCAGTTGCCGTAAGAGGTTTTCAGCTGTGTGCGTATTCTGGAAACCGGTGATACAAAGCGTAGCCTGCCCAGGAAAGAGTTGGCATTTGCGAGATGCTGCTACTGGTGCCGCCGCTGCTGTTCTTGCGGCGGGAGTCCATACATCTACCCAGTGGGCTGTCACAGTCATATAGTCCTGACCCTGCCCTGCTCCACTTGTCCACATGTCCGTGGTTAAGTGGACATTGGGTACAGCTGCATTTTTTAGGACACTGGTGAGTCTTTTTCTGACGTCCGTGTACATTCTCGGTATCGCCTGCCTAGAGAAGTGGAACCTAGATGGTATTTGGTAACGGGGGCACACTACCTCAAGAAATTGTCTAGTTCCCTGTGAACTAACGGCGGATACCGGACGCACGTCTAACACCAACATAGTTGTCAAGGCCTCAGTTATCCGCTTTGCAACAGGATGACTGCTGTGATATTTCATCTTCCTCGCAAAGGACTGTTGGACAGTCAATTGCTTGGTGGAAGTAGTAAAAGTGGGCTTACGACTTCCCCTCTGGGATGACCATCGACTCCCAGCAGCAACAACAGCAGCGCCAGCAGCAGTAGGCGTTACACGCAAGGATGCATCGGAGGAATCCCAGGCAGGAGAGGACTCGTCAGAATTGCCAGTGACATGGCCTGCAGGACTATTGGCATTCCTGGGGAAGGAGGAAATTGACACTGAGGGAGTTGGTGGGGTGGTTTGCGTGAGCTTGGTTACAAGAGGAAGGGATTTACTGGTCAGTGGACTGCTTCCGCTGTCGCCCAAAGTTTTTGAACTTGTCACTGACTTATGATGAATGCGCTGCAGGTGACGTATAAGGGAGGATGTTCCGAGGTGGTTAACGTCCTTACCCCTACTTATTACAGCTTGACAAAGGCAACACACGGCTTGACAAATGTTGTCCGCATTTCTGTTGAAATACTTCCACACCGAAGAGCTGATTTTTTTGGTATTTTCACCAGGCATGTCAACGGCCATATTCCTCCCACGGACAACAGGTGTCTCCCCGGGTGCCTGACTTAAACAAACCACCTCACCATCAGAATCCTCCTTGTCAATTTCCTCCCCAGCGCCAGCAACACCCATATCCTCCTCATCCTGGTGTACTTCAACACTGACATCTTCAATCTGACTATCAGGAACTGGACTGCGGGTGCTCCTTCCAGCACTTGCAGGGGGCGTGCAAATGGTGGAAGGCGCATGCTCTTCACGTCCAGTGTTGGGAAGGTCAGGCATCGCAACCGACACAATTGGACTCTCCTTGTGGATTTGGGATTTCGAAGAACGCACAGTTCTTTGCTGTGCTTTTGCCAGCTTGAGTCTTTTCATTTTTCTAGCGAGAGGCTGAGTGCTTCCATCCTCATGTGAAGCTGAACCACTAGCCATGAACATAGGCCAGGGCCTCAGCCGTTCCTTGCCACTCCGTGTGGTAAATGGCATATTGGCAAGTTTACGCTTCTCCTCCGACAATTTTATTTTAGATTTTTGAGTCCTTTTTTTACTGATATTTGGTGTTTTGGATTTTACATGCTCTGTACTATGACATTGGGCATCGGCCTTGGCAGACGACGTTGCTGGCATTTCATCGTCTCGGCCATGACTAGTGGCAGCAGCTTCAGCACGAGGTGGAAGTCGATCTTGATCTTTCCCTAATTTTGGAACCTCAACATTTTTGTTCTCCATATTTTAATAGGCACAACTAAAAGGCACCTCAGGTAAACAATGGAGATGGATGGATACTAGTATACTTATGGATGGACGAGCGACTGCCGACACAGAGGTAGCTACAGCCGTGGACTACCGTACTGTGTCTGCTGCTAATATAGACTGGATGATAATGAGATAAAATTTAAATATATATATATATCACACTAGTACTGCAGCCGGACAGGTATATATTATGTAATGACGGACCTGCTGGACACTGTCTGTCAGACTCAGCACTGCAGACTCCTAAAGTAAGCTACTAGTATCAAGAAGATAGAAAAAAAAAATAAACCACGGGTAGGTGGTATACAATTATGGATGGACGAGCGACTGCCGACACAGAGGTAGCTACAGCCGTGGACTACCGTACTGTGTCTGCTGCTAATATAGACTGGATGATAATGAGATAAAATTTAAATATATATATATATCACACTAGTACTGCAGCCGGACAGGTATATATTATGTAATGACGGACCTGCTGGACACTGTCTGTCAGACTCAGCACTGCAGACTCCTAAAATAAGCTACTAATATCAAGAAGATAGAAAAAAAAAATAAACCACGGGTAGGTGGTATACAATTATGGATGGACGAGCGACTGCCGACACAGAGGTAGCTACAGCCGTGGACTACCGTACTGTGTCTGCTGCTAATATAGACTGGATGATAATGAGATAAAATTAAAATATATATATATATCACACTAGTACTGCAGCCGGACAGGTATATATTATGTAATGACGGACCTGCTGGACACTGTCTGTCAGCACTGCAGACTCCTAAAGAAAGCTACTAGTATCAAGAAGATAGAAAAAAAAAATAAACCACGGGTAGGTGGTATACAATTATGGATGGACGAGCGACTGCCGACACAGAGGTAGCTACAGCCGTGGACTACCGTACTGTGTCTGCTGCTAATATAGACTGGATGATAATGAGATAAAATTTAAATATATATATATATCACACTAGTACTGCAGCCGGACAGGTATATATTATGTAATGACGGACCTGCTGGACACTGTCTGTCAGACTCAGCACTGCAGACTCCTAAAGTAAGCTACTAGTATCAAGAAGATAGAAAAAAAAATAAACCACGGGTAGGTGGTATACAATTATGGATGGACGAGCGACTGCCGACACAGAGGTAGCTACAGCCGTGGACTACCGTACTGTGTCTGCTGCTAATATAGACTGGATGATAATGAGATAAAATTAAAATATATATATATCACACTAGTACTGCAGCCGGACAGGTATATATTATGTAATGACGGACCTGTTGGACACTGTCTGCAGAATGCGTTTATAAAAACACCACACGACGAGTGTTTAACTTTTTCAGGCAGACAATCACAATATACTGGTGGTCAGCAGACAATCACAATACTGGTGGTCAGTGGTCACTGGTCAGTCACACTGGCAGTGGCACTCTGGCAGCAAAAGTGTGCACTGTACTTAAAATATGTACTCCTGCTATAACTGCTCCCCAGTCTCCCCCACAATTAAGCTGTGTGAGCAGTGAGCACTCAGCACAGTCAGATAATGATATACAGTATATGATGCAGCACACTGGGCTGAGCACAGATATGGTATGTGTGACTGTGTCACACTGTGTATCGTTTTTTTTCAGGCAGAGAACGGATTAATTAAACTGGTGGCACTGGTCACTGGTCACACTATCAGCAGCAAGTAGTACTCCTCCTATATGCTCCCCAAAATTTGTGTCTCTCTCTAGTACTAGTCACTCTAAACGGAGAGGACGCCAGCCACGTCCTCTCCCTATCAATCTCAATGCACGTGTGAAAATGGCGGCGACGCGCGGCTCCTTATATAGAATCCGAGTCTCGCGATAGAATCCGAGCCTTGCGAGAATCCGACAGCGGGATGATGACGTTCGGGCGCGCTCGGGTTAACCGAGCAAGGCGGGAAGATCCGAGTTGCTCGGCCCCGTGTAAAAAAAACTGAAGTTCGGGCGGGTTCGGATTCCGAGGAACCGAACCCGCTCATCTCTAGTTATAACTAGAGATGTGCGGCGGGCACTTTTCGTGTTTTGTGTTTTGGATATGGTTCTAATTCCCCGCGTATGTGTTGGTTTTGGATTGGTTTTGCCAAAACCACCCTTTGTGAGACACACCTTGAAAAAGACCTCAATGGTCGAAACGTCGTTGGTGGAAGCTGAGAGTGGACTTTTTTTTACAATTCAACTTTTTATTCTAAAAGCAAGTTTGACCGTCTGCACTATCCTGTGAGTTATACAGGAAGTCATCTTGCTCTTTTTATGATTCATGTAAATATCAATCAGAAATTTTTTTATCAATAAAAAGAAAACTTATTTTCTGCCTATCCATCCACTGGGTTGGATCGTGATTGAAAGATACCTTTATATGTGGATCAAATCTTCCATACACGTGAGTGATGGTATGCTGTGCCTAGATGAATTGAAGTAATATTCACTAGATAAAGATACCTTTATATGCTTTCCTACATCACTATCCAAGTGAGTTTTGGTACGCGATATTTGCCATAGAATTGGTGGTGAGAACCTGTCCTTTCTTCTATCAAGTTGAATCACCAGGGCTCTGTTTACACCCATCACGAGACAGAATCTTTCCAATAATACTACACATTGGAATCTTTGTTTTTATTTTCCGGTACATGTCTCCCGTGGATATTTGACTCTCTACGAGCAATACAAGGACTGTGTTGGGGAAACCTGCACCGTATTGTATAATAACCATTTTTACATATTTATTTTATTGTAAAAAAAAAATGTTTTTCATTGTTTACCTCTTGCCATTGTGGGCGCCTTTGATCAAGATACAGCAATAGCCTACTGTACTGTACAACTATATACTGTTGGTCACCAAAATGCTGCACTGTACTACTATATATACTGCTCACAAAAATGCAGCACAGATATGGAATGGATACTTGCAGTGACACGGAGCTGCAAGATACAGCAATGGCATACTGTACTGTACAACTATATGCTGTTGGTCACCAAAATGCTGCACTGTACTACTATATATATACTGCTCACAAAAATGCAGCTCAGATATGGAATGGATACTTGGAGTGACACGGAGCTGCAAGATACAGCAATGACATACTGTACTGTGCAACTATATACTGTTGGTCACCAAAATGCTGCACTGTACTACTATATACAGTATACTGCTCACAAAAATGCAGCACAGATATGGAATGGATACTTTCAGTGACACAGAGCTGCAAGATATAGCAATGGCCTACTGTACTGTACAACTATATACTGTTGGTCACCAAAATGCTGCACTGTACTACTATATATACTGCTCACAAAAATGCAGCACAGATATGGAATGGATACTTGCAGTGACACAGCAATGGCCTACTGTACTGTACAACTATATACTGTTGGTCACCAAAATGCAGCACACTGAGAGCACAGATTATGCAGCACACTGAGCACAGATATGGAGCTTTTTAGTAGTGATGAGCGGGTTCGGTTTCTCGGAAACCGAACCCCCCCGAACTTCACGCTTTTTACACGGGTCCGAGGCAGACTCGGATCTTCCCGCCTTGCTCGGCTAACCCGAGCGCGCCCGAACGTCATCATCCCGCTGTCGGATTCTCGCGAGGCTCGTATTCTATCGCGAGACTCGGATTCTATATAAGGAGCCGCGCGTCGCCGCCATTTTCACACGTGCATTGAGATTGATAGGGAGAGGACGTGGCTGGGAGGGAGCTGAGATGGTGGATTCCAGTGGGGACGAATTGATAATCTGTGAGGAGCGGGATGTACACGGTGATATATCGGAGGATGATGATGAGGTGGACATCTTGCCTCTGTAGAGCCAGTTTGTGCAAGGAGAGATTAATTGCTTCTTTTTTGGTGGGGGTCCAAACCAACCCGTCATTTCAGTCACAGTCGTGTGGCAGACCCTGTCACTGAAATGATGGGTTGGTTAAAGTGTGCATGTCCTGTTTATACAACATAAGGGTGGGTGGGAGGGCCCAAGGACAATTCCATCTTGCACCTCTTTTTTCTTTCATTTTTCTTTGCGTCGTGTGCTGTTTGGGGAGTAGTTTTTGGAAGGGCCATCCTGCGTGACACTGCAGTGCCACTCCTAGATGGGCCAGGTGTTTGTGTCGGCCACTTGGGTCGCTTATCTTAGTCACACAGCTACCTCATTGCGCCTCTTTTTTTCTTTGCGTCATGTGCTGTTTGGGGGGTGTTTTTTGGAAGGGCCATCCTGCGTGACACTGCAGTGCCACTCCTAGATGGGCCTGGTGTTTGTGTCGGCCACTTGGGTCGCTTATCTTAGTCACACAGCTACCTCATTGCGCCTCTTTTTTTCTTTGCGTCATGTGCTGTTTGGGGGGTGTTTTTTGGAAGGGCCATCCTGCGTGACACTGCAGTGCCACTCCTAGATGGGCCAGGTGTTTGTGTCGGCCACTTGGGTCGCTTATCTTAGTCACACAGCTACCTCATTGCGCCTCTTTTTTTCTTTGCGTCATGTGCTGTTTGGGGGGTGTTTTTTGGAAGGGCCATCCTGCGTGACACTGCAGTGCCACTCCTAGATGGGCCAGGTGTTTGTGTCGGCCACTAGGGTCGCTTATCTTAGTCACACAGCTACCTCATTGCGCCTCTTTTTTTTCTTCTTTGCGTCATGTGCTGTTTGGGGAGTAGTTTTTTGAAGGGCCATCCTGCGTGACACTGCAGTGCCACTCCTAGATGGGCCAGGTGTTTGTGTCGGCCACTTGGGTCGCTGAGCTTAGTCATCCAGCGACCTCGGTGCAAATTTTAGGACTAAAAATAATATTGTGAGGTGTGAGGTGTTCAGAATAGACTGAAAATGAGTGGAAATTATGGTTGTTGAGGTTAATAATACTTTGGGATCAAAATGACCCCCAAATTCTATGATTTAAGCTGTTTTTTAGGGTTTTTTGAAAAAAACACCCAAATCCAAAACACACCCGAATCCGACAAAAAAAATTCGGTGAGGTTTTGCCAAAACGCTTTCGAACCCAAAACACGGCCGCGGAACCGAACCCAAAACCAAAACACAAAACCCGAAAAATTTCCGGTGCTCATCACTACTTTTTAGGCAGAGAACGTAGATATTTGCAGCACACTGAGCACAGATATTTGCAGCACACTGAGCACAGAAATTTGCAGCACACTGAGCACAGATATGGAGCTTTTCAGGCAGAGAACGTAGCCACGTCCTCTCCGTTCAATCTCCAATGCACGAGTGAAAATGGCGGCAACGCACGGCTCTTTATATAGAATACGAATCTCGCGAGAATCCGACAGCGGGATGATGACGTTCGGCCGTGTTTGGGTTAACCGAGCAAGGCGGAAAGATCCGAGGCTGCCTCGGACCCATGTAAAATAGGTGAAGTTCGGGGGGGGGTTTGGATCTTGACGAACTGAACCCGCTCATCTCTAGTTGTGTCCTCTGCTGCCATATGTCCAGTGCTGTCCAGTGGTGCTGTGTTGTGCTGCATCAGTCCAGTGGTGGTGTGTAGTGCTGCATCAGTCCAGTCACAGTGGTGGTGTCCTCTGCTGCCATATGTCCAGTGTAGCTGTATAAGTCCAGTCCATTGCAGTGGTGCTGTGTTGTCCTGCATCAGACCAGTGGTGGCGTCCCTATGCTGCCATATATATCCAGTGGTACTGCCGTATATGTCCAGTGATCCTGCCGTATATGTCCATTGATACTTCTGTATATGTCCAGCGGTACTGCCGTATAAATACAGTGATCCTGCCGTATAAATCCTGTGATCCTGCTGTATAAATCCTGTGGTACTGGCGTATAAATCCAGTCCAGTGATTCTGCCGTATATGTCCAGTGATACTGCCGTATATGTCCATTGATACTGCTGTATATGTCCAGCGGTACTGCCGTACAAGTGCAGCAGTACTGCCGTATAAATGCAGTGATCCTGCTGTATAATTCCAGTGACCCTGCCGTATAAATCCATTGATCCTGCCGTATAAATCCAATGATCCTGCTGTATAAATCCAATGATCCTGCCGTATAAATCCAGTGATCCTGCCGTATAATTCCAGTGATCCTGCCGTATAAATCCAGTGATCCTGCCGTATAAATCCAGTGATCGTGCCGTATAATTCCAGTGGTACAGGCGTATAAATCCAGTCCAGTGAACCGGCCGTCTATGTCCAGTGATACTGCCGTATAATTCCAGTGATCCTGCTGTATAAGTTCAGTGATCCTGCCGTATAATTCCATTGGTACTGGCGTATAAATCCAGTCCAGTCCAGTGATACTGCCGTTTAAATCCAGTGATCCTGCCGTATAATTCCAGAGATCCTGCCGTATAATTCCAGTGATCCTGCCATATAATGCCAGTGATCCTGCCGTATAAATCCAGTGATCCTGCCGTATAATTCCACTGATCCTGCCGTATAAATCCAGTGATCCTGCCGAATAAATCCAGTGATCCTGCCATATAATTCCAGTGATCCTGCCGTATAATTACAGTGATCCTGCCGTATAATTACAGTGGTACTGGCATATAATTACAGGGGCACTGGCGTATAAATCCAGTCCAGTGATACTGCCATATATGTCCAGTGATACTGCCACATATGTCCATTGATACTGCTGTATATGTCCAACGGTACTGCCATATAAAACCAGTGATCCTGCCGTATAAGCCCAGTGATCCTGCCGTATAAGCCCAGTGATCCTGCCATATAATTCCAGAGATCCTGCCGTATAAATCCAGTGATCCTGCCGTATAACTCCAGTGATCCTGCCGTATAAGCCCAGTGATCCTGCCATATAATTCCAGAGATCCTGCCGTATAATTCCAGAGATCCTGCCGTATAAATCCAGTGATCCTGCCGTATAAATCCAGTGATCCTGCCGTATAAGTCCAGTGATCCTGCCGTATAATTTCAGTTGCTGCTGGGAGTTCTATCGTCATCCCAGAGGGGAAGTCGGAAGACCACTTGTACTACTTCCAGTAAGCAATTGTCTGTCCAACAGTCCATTGTGAGGAAGATGAAATATGACAGAAGTCATCTTGTTGCAAAGCGGATAACTGAGGCCTTGACAGCTATGTTGGTGTTAGACGTGCGTCCGGTATCCGCCATTAGTTCAGTGGGACTTAGAGAATTGTTTGAGGCACTGTGTGCCCGGTACCAAAT
Organism: Pseudophryne corroboree; assembly: GCF_028390025.1. Taxonomy (NCBI): domain Eukaryota; kingdom Metazoa; phylum Chordata; class Amphibia; order Anura; family Myobatrachidae; genus Pseudophryne; species Pseudophryne corroboree. The sequence goes on along the minus strand of NC_086446.1, from coordinate 747,522,757 downwards.
CCCATCTAGGTTCCACTTCACTAGGCAGGCGATACCGAGAATGTACACAGATGTCAGAAAAAGTGTCCTCAGTGACCTACAAAATGCAGTTATACCCACTGTCCACTTAACCACGGACATGTGGACAAGTGGAATAGGGAAGACTAAGGACTATATGACTGTGACAGCCCACTGGGTAGATGTATGGCCTCCCGCAGCAACAACAGCAGCGGCACCAGTAGCAGCATCTCACAAACGCCAACTTGTTCCTAGGCAGGCTACACAGTGTATCACCGCTTTCCGTAAGAGGCATACCAATATTGTGCGTGCATTACATCTGGGCAAATTCCAGCATATCCCATGTTTTGCACATACAATTAATTTGGTTGTGCAGAATTATATGAAAAATGACAGGGGTGTGCAAGAGATTCTGTCGGTGGCCTAAAAAATTGCGGGCCACTTTCGACATTCAGCCACTGCGTGCTGAAGACTGGAGCACCAGCAAACACTCCTGAACCTGCCCTGTCATCACCTGAAGCAAGAGGTGGTAGCGAGGTGGCATTCAACACTCTGTATGCTTCAGAGGATGGAGGAGCAGTAAAAGGCCATTCAAGTCTATGCATCCACCTACGATATAGGCAAAGGAGGGGAATGCACCTCAGTCAAGCGCAGTGGAGAATGATTTCCGTCTTGTGCAAGGTTCTCCAACACTTCGAACTTGCCACACGTGAAGTCAGTTCAGACACTGCCAGCTTGAGTCAGGTAATTCCTCTCATCAGGCTTTTGCAGAAGCAGTTAGAGAAATTGAAGGAGGAGCTAAGATGGAGCGATTCCGCTAAGTATGTGGAACTTGTGGATGGAGCCCTTCATTCGCTTTGCCAGGATTCACTGGTGGTCAATCTGTTGAAATCAGAGCACTACATTTTGGCCACCGTGCTCGATCCTAGGTTTAAAGCCTACGTTGTATCTCTCTTTCTGGCAGACACAAGTCTACAGAGGTTCAAAGACCTGCTGGTGAGAGAATGGTCAACTCAAGTGGAACGTGACCCGTCAACAGCTCCTCCTTCAATTTCTACCGCAACTGGGGCTGCGAGGAAAAGGATAAGATTTCCTAGCCCACCTGCTGGTGTTGATGCAGGGCAGTCAGGATTGAGTGCTGACATCTGGTCCGGACTGAAGGACCGGCCAACAATTACTGACATGTCTACTGTCACTGCATATGATTCTGTCACCATTGAAAGAATGGTGGAGGATTATATGAGTGACAGCATCCAAGTAGGCATGTCAGACAGTCCGTATGTATACTGGCAGGAAAAAGTGGCAATTTGGATGCCCTTGCACAAACTCGCTTTATTTTACCTAAGTTGCCTCCCCCTCCAGTGTGTACTCCGAAAGAGTGTTTAGTGCAGCCGGTAACCCTGTCAGCGATCGGCGTAGGAAGTTACTTCCACAAAATGTGGAGAAGATGATGTTCATCAAAATTAATTATAAATTCCTCCGGGAAGACCTTTACCAGCAGTTGCCTACAGAAAGTACACAGGGACCTGTGATGGTGGATTCCAGTGGGGACGAATTAATACTCTGTGAGGAGGAGGATGTACACAGTGAAAGGGGTGAGGAATCGGAGGATGAGGATGAGGTCGACATCTTGCCTCTGTAGAGCCAGTTGGTGCAAGGAGAGATTGATTGCATCTTTTTTGGTGGGGGCCCAAACAAACCAATCATTTCAGCCACAGTCGTGTGGCAGACCCTGTCACTGAAATGATTGGTTTGTTAAAGTGTGCATGTTCTGTTTATACAACATTCCCAAAGACAATTCCATCTTGCACCTCTTTTTCTTCTTTGCATCATGTGCTGTTTGGGGACTTTTTTTTTAAGTGCCATCCTGTCTGCCACTGCAGTGCCACTCCGAGATGGGCCAGGTGTTTGTGCCGCACACTTGTGTTGCTTAGCTTAGCCATCCAGCTACCTCATTGCACCTCTGTTTCTTCTTTGCATGATGTGCTGTTTGGGGCCTATTTTTTAAATCTGCCATCCTGTCTACCACTGCAGTGCCACACCTAGATGGTCCAGATGTTTGTGCCGCACACTTGTGTCGCTTTGCTTAGTCATACAGCCACCTCGGTGCAACCTTTTGGCCTAAAAACAATATTGTGAGGTGTTCAGAATAAACTGGAAATGAGTGGAAATGAATGTTATTGAGGTTAATAATACCGTAGGATCAAAATTACCCCCAAATTATGTGATTTTAGCCGATTTTATGTTTTTTTTTCAAAAATCATCCAGATCCAAAACCAAAACACGAAAGGGTGGTTTTGGCAAAACCAACCCAAAACCAAAACACGAGCGGGGAATTAGAACCAAACCACACAAAACACGAAAAGTGCCAGCCGCACATCTCTAGTTTATATGTGTACTGCCTCCCCCCACCATGCAGCGTGTGGTCTGCTGGAGCTGCCATCACATCCGTAAGATTCAAACATATATGACAGATCTGTCAGATGAGTCTCTGTTTCAGGTACACACATTTATGATTTTACTGTTCTGCTGCTAAGACAATGGCTCACCCAGTGCCGTTTCTTGTGGTGGGCGAGCTGAGCAATCGCATAGAGCGCCCGCCGCGGCACTTGAATGCTGATGTTACCAGCTCCCCCACCTCCCAGCCATAGTACTCCACTCGGTGGTTAGAGTTTGGAAAAATGACGCCGTTGCGTTGTGAGGTCATTTTGCAAAACCACCCAGTGAGCGGAGTACTATGGCTGGGAGGGGTTGGAGCCAGTAATAGCAGGGAGCCGCTAGTGCTGGCCTTTGATGCCAGCGAGCTTCACCCCTGGCAGTGAGCACAAAACACCCCTGGCAATGAGCACTAAACACCCCTGGCAACGTGCATTAAATGCCCCTGGCAACAAACACTAAACACTACTGGCAACGAGCATTAGACATACTGTACCTGGCAATGAGCATAAGCTAGAGCCCGAAACCCCTGGCAACAAGCATTAAACATTACTGGAAATGAGCATGACACCCAGAGCATGAAACCCCTGGCAAAGAGCATTAAACACCCCTGGCAATAAGCATTAAACACCCTTGGAAATGAGCATTACACCCTGAGCATAAAACGCCTGGCAATGAGCATTAAACACCCCTGGCAATAAGCATTAAACACCATTGGCAATGAGCATTACACCCTGAGCATGAAACACCTGGCAATGAGCATTAAACACCCCTGGCAATAAGCATTAAACACCATTGGCAATGAGCATTACATCCTGAGCAGGAAACCCCTGGCAATAAGCATTAAACACCCTTGGCAATGAGCATGACACCCTGAGCATGAAACCCTTGGCAATGAGCATTAAACACCCCTGGCAATGAGTATGACACCCAAAGCATGAAACCCTCGGCAACGAGCAGGTAATTTAAGAGTAATTAAAAGCCTTACTGTAGGGCATAATGTATCACAGGCATTGCGGTGTGTGGCATAATATGGTGCAAGGGGCACTACTGTGTGGGTTTTAAAATGGTGGAATTTTTTTCCTTCCTGTGGTGGCCGAGGTCTGTTGGTGCAGGGTCAAAAACTGGGGAGTAAGGAAGTCTTTTCTTGCGAGTACATGCCAGTTTTAGCATGGCCACATGCCCATTTTAGAGAGGCCACGACTCCTCACGGTGCGCAGGGGAGGGCGGCATTTTAAAATGTCTATGGGGGAGGGGGTTTTGGGTGCATTTTTTTACTGTTCGCACTGGAAGTAGAGATGAGCGGGTTCGGTTCCTCGGAATCCGAACCCCCCCGAACTTCAGCCTTTTTACACGGGTCCGAGGCAGACTCGGATCTTCCCGCCTTGCTCGGCTAACCCGAGCGCGCCCGAACGTCATCATCCCGCTGTCGGATTCTCGCGAGGCTCGTATTCTATCGCGAGACTCGGATTCTATATAAGGAGCCGCGCGTCGCCGCCATTTTCACACGTGCATTGAGATTGATAGGGAGAGGACGTGGCTGGCGTCCTCTCCGTTAGAATAGATAGAGACACTTGATTTACTAGTAATTTAATTTTAGTAATTTTGGGGAGCATTAGGAGTACTCAGAGAGTGCAGAGTTTTGCTGATAGTTATACTAGTGACCACCAGTTTTATTTATTATTTAAAATCCGTTCTCTGCCTGAAAAAAAAACGATACACAGTCACATACCATATCTGTGCTCAGCCTCAGTGTGCTGCATGATAATATCATCTATGTATATCTGACTGTGCTGAGTGCTCACTGCTCACACAGCTTAATTGTGGGGGAGACTGGGGAGCAGTTATAGCAGGAGTACATAACAGTGCACACTTTTGCTGCCAGTGTGACTGACCAGTGACCACCAGTATATTGTCTGCCTGAAAAAGTTAAACACTCGTGTGGTGTTTTTTTTTTTTATTCTATAAACGCATTCTGCTGACAGTGTCCAGCAGGTCCGTCATTCATTATATTATAATATATACCTGCAGTAGTGATATATATATATTTTTTATATCATTATCATCCAGTCTATACTAGCAGACGCAGTACGGTAGTCCACGGCTGTAGCTACCTCTGTGTCGGCAGTGCTCGTCCATAATTGTATACCTACCTGTGGTGGTTTTTTTTTTTTTCTATCTTCTTCATACTAGTAGTTTAGGAGTCTGCTGCTGACAGTGTCCAGCAGGTCCGTCATTATATAATATATACCTGTCCTGCAGTACTGATATATATATATTTTTTATATCATTATCATCCAGTCTATACTAGCAGACGCAGTACGGTAGTCCACGGCTGTAGCTACCTCTGTGTCGGCAGTGCTCGTCCATAATTGTATACCTACCTGTGGTGGTTTTTTTTTTTCTATCTTCTTCATACTAGTAGTTTAGGAGTCTGCTGCTGACAGTGTCCAGCAGGTCCGTCATTATATAATATATACCTGTCCTGCAGTAGTGATATATATATATTTTTTATATCATTATCATCCAGTCTATACTAGCAGACGCAGTACGGTAGTCCACGGCTGTAGCTACCTCTGGGTCGGCAGTGCTCGTCCATAATTGTATACCTACCTGTGGTGGGGTTTTTTTTTCTATCTTCTTCATACTAGTAGTTTAGGAGTCTGCTGCTGACAGTGTCCAGCAGGTCCGTCATTATATAATATATACCTGTCCTGCAGTAGTGATATATATATATTTTTTATATCATTATCATCCAGTCTATACTAGCAGACGCAGTACGGTAGTCCACGGCTGTAGCTACCTCTGTGTCGGCAGTGCTCGTCCATAATTGTATACCTACCTGTGGTGGTTTTTTTTTTGCTATCTTCTTGATACTAGTAGTTTAGGAGTCTGCTGCTGACAGTGTCCAGCAGGTCCGTCATTATATAATATATACCTGTCCTGCAGTAGTGATATATATATATTTTTTATATCATTATCATCCAGTCTATACTAGCAGACGCAGTACGGTAGTCCACGGCTGTAGCTACCTCTGTGTCGGCAGTGCTCGTCCATAATTGTATACCTACCTGTGGTGGGTTTTTTTTTTCTATCTTCTTCATACTAGTAGTTTAGGAGTCTGCTGCTGACAGTGTCCAGCAGGTCCGTCATTATATAATATATACCTGTCCTGCAGTAGTGATATATATATATTTTTTTTATATCATCATCATCCAGTCTATACTAGCAGACGCAGTACGGTAGTCCACGGCTGTAGCTACCTCTGTGTCGGCAGTGCTCGTCCATAATTGTATACCTACCTGTGGTGGTTTTTTTTTTTCTATCTTCTTCATACTAGTAGTTTAGGAGTCTGCTGCTGACAGTGTCCAGCAGGTCCGTCATTATATAATATATACCTGTCCTGCAGTAGTGATATATATATATTTTTTATATCATTATCATCCAGTCTATACTAGCAGACGCAGTACGGTAGTCCACGACTGTAGCTACCTCTGTGTCGGCAGTCACTCGTCATCCATAAGTATACTAGTATCCATCCATCTCCATTGTTTACCTGACGTGCCTTTTAGTTGTGCCTATTAAAATATGGAGAACAAAAATGTTGAGGTTCCAAAAATAGGGAAAGATCAAGATCGACTTCCACCTCGTGCTGAAGCTGCTGCCATCAACGTCGTCTGCCAAGGCCGATGCCCAATGTCATAGTACAGAGCATGTAAAATCCAAAACACCAAATATCAGTTAAAAAAGGACTCCAAAATCTAAAATAAAATTGTCGGAGGAGAAGCGTAAACTTGCCAATATGCCATTTACCACACGGAGTGGCAAGGAACGGCTGAGGCCCGGGCCTATGTTCATGGCTAGTGGTTCAGCTTCACATGAGGATGGAAGCACTCAGCCTCTCGCTAGAAAAATGAAAAGACTTAAGCTGGCAAAAGCACAGCAAAGAACTGTGCGTTCTTCGAAATCACAAATCCACAAGGAGAGTCCAATTGTGTCGGTTGCGATGCCTGACCTTCCTAACACTGGACGTGAAGAGCATGCGCCTTCCACCATTTGCACGCCCCCTGCAAGTGCTGGAAGGAGCACCCGCAGTCCAGTTCCTGATAGTCAGATTTAAGATGTCAGTGTTGAAGTACACCAGGATGAGGAGGATATGGGTGTTGCTGGCGCTGGGGAGGAAATTGACCAGGAGGATTCTGATGGTGAGGTGGTTTGTTTAAGTCAGGCACCCGGGGAGACACCTGTTGTCCGTGGGAGGAATATGGCCATTGACATGCCTGGTGAAAATACCAAAAAAATCAGCTCTTCGGTGTGGAAGTATTTCAACAGAAATGCAGACAACATTTGTCAAGCCATGTGTTGCCTTTGTCAAGCTGTAATAAGTAGGGGTAAGGACGTTAACCACCTCGGAACATCCTCCCTTATACGTCACCTGCAGCGCATTCATCATAAGTCAGTGACAAGTTCAAAAACTTTGGGCGACAGCGGAAGCAGTCCACTGACCAGTAAATCCCTTCCTCTTGTAACCAAGCTCACGCAAACCACCCCACCAACTCCCTCAGTGTCAATTTCCTCCTTCCCCAGGAATGCCAATAGTCCTGCAGGCCATGTCACTGGTGTCAAAGTCAAAAATATTACATAGAGAGACCATATAAACTGCACACATATAAGTCGCTATACTTGCAAATATGCGCAGCGAGCACAGCAATATATGGAAACACACGCATTTGCTCGGACATGGCACTGAGATGGATTCGGCACTTGTTTCATACAGTACATGGTTATAATAATGAACAGCACCAGACATCATGGAGATTTAGAATTGGCTAATGAATTAATGTCATGGATGTGTATCATTCGAACCGAACCAGATAAACACATCATGTTTGGTATTGAAGCAAGCAGAATGAGGTGTGGGTTAGTTTGAGGCCTGTTGTGTTGTTGTGGGACATTGCAGCGGATAGATATGATTATATGAATAAAAGCTAAGATCATATTGTTAGAACAATGGATGCTCAAGACAACCTTTTACTAAGTTTTCAGGGCTGAACCTGATTAGCATATACAAAGAGAATGGTGACTCAATACAAAGGAGAAAGAAAGACCCCTCCCCCAGGTACTGGTCAAACAGGAAGGTAGTGGTCAGGTGTGGCCTCAGAGAACAGATGTAATGTAGCTACACTCACACACACACACAGCTACCTAGCACCCAGCAGCATGGCGGCTGAATCCCCAGGACATCCTCCAAACTAAAGGCTAAGTATTGAACCTCACATGGCTAGATAAGGAAACAGATAGATTGCTTTCTGGTTTAAATAGGATATTGTAACTTGGTTGTGTGATTGTTGGGTGTTTGTGGATACTCTGTGAAGTCCGTGATGAATTGGAACAGTATACAATCTGTAGCATAGTATTTGTGGTATTTGCTTGCCTATGGAGATTTAAAATAGATTGTGCTGGTTAGTTATAATATATATATCCTGTTAATCATAAATACCACCATGCAGTTACGTTTGTGTTAATTACATTGTGATCTGGTCTTGTGATGAATATGCTCTGGTTATTGAGATACTGAAGTTGTTTGGGATGTGAAATTATGAGATGGTTCTAGGAAGTTGGATTACATTGTGAAAGGTGTTTTAGATGGTTTGGAATTGTAAAATCAGAACATATGCATTGTTTTGAGGCTTGGACATTTTGGAAGAAAATGGAGTCTTGTGTTTTCTGCTATGTGATTGTGGTTTAGTATAGAGTGCCATGTGTTTGGACCTGCAAATCTAAAATGGCTGCTGCTGGATGTCTTCCCCTCCCCCTTTCAGGCATGTGGTGCAGTCTTTAGAATTATGGGAGGTTTCTCAAAATGGAGTCTAGCTTCCATCCCATGCTGTATTCAGCATTGACTAACTGCGCAGCGATTGTCTCTCACATGTGTAGTTTTATCTGCAACCATGTTGTCTCTTATTTAATGTTATCATTGTCTTACTGTGAGCCAATTTCTCTCATCTCTCTCTCTCTCTCTCTCTCTCTCTCTCTCTCTCTCTCTCTCTCTCTCTCCTCTTTTCTCTTATATCTCTCATAGTATTATAGTATTGTATTGTATTGCATTTAGGTCAGTGTAGTATTGTCTTTTTGTATTTATTGTTTAGTTCTGTGGTTAGGAAGTCTTTGTTATATTGTAGTGTATCATTTGTACTGTTATCCCCTTTTACAAGTATATTAGATATAATACAGTTAATAGGCCTTGGAACCTAAACCAGCATCTGTGTATTTTCTATAGTGATAAGTGTTCATTTGAGCGTCGGTGACGCTCAAGCAGCTTTGTAGATAGTCAGGTTACACAAGGTTGCACTTACACCCTGTACTCACATTAAGGTATTCAGTGTATTTCATTGGTATAAGGTTTTAACATAAAGGTATAGTGTTGTAAGCGTCTGCATCGCTGGTGACCTCCTCGTGGTCTCGAGCGTATGCTACGCTACAGCGAATCATTCCCCTAGACATAACCAATAACGTGTCCTGTGATCACTGGGCCGTGAGCGAACGTGACGCTTGAGCGTCTCGCCTACGGCTGAGCGATCGCTACGCAGATAGCGTACCATTACGGTACTTCTTAAGTAAACAGCGTACAGTGTTCTTAGCTTCATAAAGGGTTGTTATAAGGCAAAGGAATTTAGCATTGTCAATTGCGGGCTCGTCCTATACTTCTCATATCTGCACTAGGTAGATCAGCAGACATTATCCCTCCAGCAAAGGGTGGGAGGTTGTCTCACAGTGCTGACGGGATAAGCGTCTGCTTCGCTTAGATAAAGAGTGCTGAAGGAACCCGGTAACCGGAAGTAAGAACAAAACGCTTGTGTCCTTTTAAAACTGTTTATTTTTCTTTTGTCTTGCGTACGCACGCATATATCTGCATTTCTGTTTCATTTTTCGTATATCACTATTCCTGTTTGCCAATTTTATAGTTGATAGAAAGTGCTAAAAAGAGATTTGCTGTTATTTCATAGTAGAGGTAATAGTTAAAGTATAGAACAAACACACGGTTTGTCTGAGATACAAGGCAGTCAGTGTGGATTGCGGTAGATGATCAGGGATCATTTACATTGATAAAAATATATTGTGTTACGGTGGATCCTTTGCATTGCGTACACGTGTCGCTAACAAAGACTAACGTACGCAATCCAAAAGGCAGACGCACGCAGCGTTCATTACGCAACGTAGCGTCCGGTTACGCCCACGTAGCTCAAGTTGTGATAAAGTGAAGTAACGCAAAGGCGATAATTAACGCACAGCGGTAGATAACGCGAAGCGGTAAATAACGCAAATCTATTTTTAGAAAATCTGAAATTTAGTTTAACAGATCCTGCTCCTAATTGGTAACACTCTTGGCCTGAAGACAATTTCTGCGCAGAAATAGATATAGAAACAAAAGTGTACATGTGTTGAGTGAGTGTGTTTTGTATACAAAAGTTTATATAACTTTAAGGTGGAACCAAAAGGAAAGCCGGGTACTCGTCAAGGGACATACGTGTAAGTGACATATACGGTGGCTAGGGAGGCATCCCTGGTTAAATAATATTTGAGCATTAGAGTATAGCGGACCATAAGGTAACAAGACCAGGAGGTCATAAGGTAACAAGACCAGGAGGTCATAAGGTACCAAGACCAGGAGGTCATAAGGTAAAGGTAACAGACCAGGAGGTCATAAGGTAACAAAGAGGTCCGCTATAAAAGTCCAGTGGCACAACGCCTGGGGTCAGTGGCGTAAGTTCGTCCTAGACGCCCGGAGGCAATATAAATACAGGTGCCCCCCTATATAGAGGCAAAAAATTTTTTTTATATATATATATATATATATATATATATATATACATACACACACACCACACCAATATTGATCCTGCAGGCTATATATATATATTTATATATATATATATATATCCTGCCATTCTTTGCAAGCATAATGGCGTATGCATGAAGAAATTTCCAAAGGACAGCTCTTGCGGTGAGAGCTATTCTTTGCCATGATACAGTAGAACTTCCCGGTGTATGATCCGGAGTCCTATCTGTGCATGCGTGGGCTGATGCGCCCCACTAGGGGGTGCTGGGAGGGGTCCAATGGGTAATGTGATAGAAGCCCATCTAAAGATGGTGTTGCCCACCGCATCCAAGCCCTGGGGTCTAGGCTTGGTGGATAAGTAGTAAGCCGCCAAACCTCTGAAAACTGCATTTTTGGAGGTTTGGCTGCATTTTTAACCTTGTGCCAATGATACATCCCTGCAGACCAGTGCCAGTTTGGGGTCCACATGGGCCTGGAGCTGAAAGTGAGTCTATTATGTGACCGATACTGCGGGAGGGGAGGCAATCATTTTGCTGGCTGTCGGGATTCCTAGCGGTCAGGATACCGACACCAGAATACCGTCTCACAGGTCTTATTCCCATTCGTGGGTGTCCACAACACCAATAGAGTGGGATGGGAACCACCGAGACCACTGCGTTGCGAGCGCAACAAGCAAGGGCCTTCATTGCGCACGCCCCCTGCCAGAATTCTGACGGACGGGATGCTGCTGTCAGGATGCTGACAGACGGCATCCCGTCTGTCGGTAAAACATATGTATTCCCTGCGGGAGGACAATTAATTATGGGAGGAAGATGGGGAGGGATGGTCGCGGGCGGGCAGAAGGACTTGGCAAATGGGGGGGGGGGGGGGGGGGGGCAGATGGAGTAACAGAGGTCTGGAGGACGGGATGAGGCAGAATGGGGGTCATTGTATATATGACAAAAATGCAGATTCATTAAACGGGCATTGAAACGTTGCACTACTTCAATTGGTGTCAGTGTGCAAATCATTGGAGTGCCGCACCACCTCTATTTTGCTAAACTACTTTGCTGTGAGGGCACCCAATGTATTAGTCTATTATGTGGCTGTGCCAGACCCCTACCTCAATCTATATATACAAACATACATACAGTATACTGGCAGTGCACTTATGCAGGGAGAAAGGGAGCATAGATGGATACCTTGTGTAGTGAAAGAAGGCTCTTCTCTCCTCCCCAATTACCAGAGGCAGAGCGCAATAAGAAGTGTAATCCAAGGCAAGCGTGGTACCAGCTCTTAAACACCGCCTCGCACGTGTGTCCATCCATCCCGTCCCCCCCTTCCCCACAGCAGCGGGGCAACGGTAGCAGCAGCTCCTCTCCTACCTCCCACAGCAGGCGCGCACCAGCGTACTCTCCTGGGGTTTGCGCTGTAGTGGCGGCTTACAGGAATGAGTCAGTTCAGTGACGTAACTAGAAATTTTTCTCCCCCAAGCCAAAAAATTATTCGCCCCCCCCCCCCTCCATAATTGGCAGTATAGAGTGTGTGGCTTCGTTGGGATGGGCATGGCTTACCATAAAGGGGCGTGACATTGCAGGAAAAGACTGCGTTATACCCCAGTTTTCCAACCTGCACGCCCAGGCGGGAAAGAAAATTAATCCTGATTCATGCCCCTTACATTATTTGTAATTTTTCCTCCTTATAGTAATGCCCAGTATACATTATGCCACATACTGCAGTGGCCCTTAGACATTATGCCACACACAATAATGCACATGACACAATATGAACACACCATAATGCCCCCGACACATTATGCCACACACCGTAATGCCCCCGACACATTATGACAGGAATCGTAATGCCTGTTATACATTATGCTACACACTGCAATGCCCCTGATACATTATACCACACACCGTAATGCCTGTGACACATTATGACAGGAATCACAATGCCCGTTATACATTATGCTACACACTGCAATGCCCTTGATACATTATAGCACATACAATGTCTTTGACACAGTATAACACACACCACAATGAGCCTGAGACATTATACCACATATCACAATGCCCGCGATATAGTATACCATACACCGTAATGCCCGACACATTATGACACACACCGCAATGTCCGTGATACATTATGCCACACACCGTAATGCCCATTATACATTAAGTTCTACAGTAAGGCTTCTAATTACTTTTAAATTACCTGCTCGTTGCCAGGGGTTTCATGCTCTTGGTTCCATGCACGGTGCCAGGGGTTTTCATGCTCAGGTTGTCATGCTCGTTGCCAGGGGTTTCATGCACTGGGTGTCATGTTCGTTGCCAGCGGTTTCATGCTCTTGGTTCCATGCACGGTGCCAGGGGTTTTCATGCTCAGGGTGTCATGCTCGTTGCCAGGGGTTTCATGCACTGGGTGTCATGCTCGTTGCCAGCGGTTCCATGCACGGTGCCAGGGGTTTCATGCTCAGGGTGTCATGCTCGTTGCCAGGGGGTTCATGCACTGGGTGTCATGCTCATTGCTAGGGGGTAGTGCGTGTTGCTAGGGCCGTGCTCCCAGTGCCACATATGCCCCCAGTGCCAGATATTCCCCCACAGTGTCAGGTATATGCCTCCAGTGCCAGGTACATGCCCCCAGTGCCAAATATACCCCCCCAGTGCCACATATGCCCCCTCAGTGCCTGCTCCCCCCCGTGCCAAATATTCCACCACAGTGCCACATATGCCCCCTCAGTGCCTACTCCCCCACAGTGCCAAATATTCCACCACAGTGCCACCTATGCCCCCTCAGTGCCAGCTATATGCCCCCAGTGCCAGATATTTCTCCACAGTGCCAGGCATATGCCCCCAATGCCAGATATTCCCCCACAGTGCCAGGTGTATGCCCCCAGTGCCAGATATTCCCCCCACAGTGCCGGGTATATGCCCCCAGTGCCAGATATTCCCCCACAGGGCCAGGTATATGCGCCCAGTGCCAGGTATATGCCCCCAGTGCCAGATATTCCCCCACAGGGCCAGGTATATGCCCCCAGTGCCAGATATTCCCCCACAGGGCCAGGTATATGCGCCCAGTGCCAGGTATATGCCCCCAGTGCCAGATCTTCCCCCATATGCCCCCAGTGCCAGATCTTCCCCCACTGTGCCAGGTATATGCCCCCAGTGCCAAATATACCCCCCTCCCCAGTGCCACATATGCCCCCCGCCCCAGTGCCAGGTCTCCTCCCCCAGTGCCAGGTATATGCCCCCCAGTGCCAGGTCTTCCCCCACAGTGCCAGGTATATGCCCCCAGTGCCAAATATACCCCCCTCCCCAGTGCCACATATGCCCCCCGTCCCAGTGCCAGGTCTTCCCCCCCAGTGCCAGGTATATGCCCCCCAGTGCCAGGTATATGCCCCACAGTGCCAGGTATATGCCCCCCAGTGCCAGGTCTTCCCCCCCAGTGCCAGGTCTTCCCCCACAGTGCCATGTATATGCCCCCCAGTGCCAGGTCTCCCCCCCCCCAGTGCCAGGTATATGCCCCCCAGTGCCAGGTATATGCCCCCCAATGCCAGGTATATGCCCCCCAGTGCCAGGTCTTCCCCCCCCAGTGCCAGGTATATGCCCCACAGTGCCAGGTATATACCCCACAGTGCCAGGTATATACCCCACAGTGCCAGGTATATGCCCCCCAGTGCCAGGTCTTCCCCCCCAGTGCCAGGTATATGCCCCCAAGTGCCATGTATATGCCCCCCAGTGCCAGGTCTCCTCCCCCCCCAGTGCCAGGTATATGCCCCCCAGTACCAGGTATATGCCCCCAGTGCCTGCTCCCACCTTGTGTTGGAGGGACATGGAGCGCATCGCGCGTCTCCTGTGTCCCTCCCTGGCTCTCTCCCCCGGCCGGTCTAATACAGGAAGTGCCGGTTCGTGAGCCAATCAGAGCTCACGAATGGCACTTCCTTAGACCGGCCGGGAGAGAGCCAGGGAGGGACACAGGAGACGCGCGATGCGCTCCATGTCCCTCCAACACAGCAGGGAGGGAGACATCAGATTGACATGCGGGCGCTCGTCCGCATGTCAATCTGTGTAATGTCAGAGGCGCCACTGCGAGGCGCCCTCTGCGGGTCAGGAGCCCGGCGGCAGCCGACTCCGCTGCCTCCCGGACTTCCGCCCCTGCCTGGGGTGTTGGTGCAGAACCCATATAGGCCATACAAGCTCTGGCTGAAGGAATCGCAGCCGGAAACATAGATTCCATTGATCTTTCAGTACATGACAAGTAGTGCTCGTATACTGAACGATTGGACCGCACGTTATTGTGTGCAGTAGTTAGTAATCTGACCTAATACCATTAGAGTAAAGTGGTCACAAACGCTATCTGTACATTCTGACGTGATTTGTGTAATTTTTATTTTTGGAAGGGAAGTTCGCTGGTCACTCAGGAACTATCTAACAACCCCAACTTTACTGGAAAGAGTAAGTGTCCTGCGGGTAACCCTCATATGTTCCAGTAAACTAAAGGTTCACAGGGGCCCTAGGTTGGGTCCAGCAGCTCTGGCTACAGTGATTGCAGCACAGGCCAACGTGGGCGAGAAGTAAGTGGGGTACTTGATAAACCACCACCGCCGGCCTGCCCAAGGACATCTTGGTTTGTTTGTAAGGGTTCGCTGAAAGCCTTGATATTCAAGGAGGAATAGGCAACGCCTGCAGATTATGGGGGCCATTTGTTCAGGTAGGGGGCGATCAACCTCGGTTCGGGTTGATTCAGAGAACCGATCCATCGGGTCGGCACGATATGTGATGAATGGGAGAGAATGACTGTACAAGACAGGGACAAATTCCCAAGAATAGGTAGCTTCAGTCCAGTAGTGTTACAAAATTTAAGGAGGAGGATAAGTCTCATTGAACCAACGAAGAGACAAAATAAACATTATGAATATTTACAGTTATGGCAACAGGAAAGTGAATTACAAAAAGAGTCTATTGACTTTTCTGACTCTTATCTTGAGAGGAGAGATATGGCAGCAGGAGAGGAGTTGATTGCGGAGAGAAAAGCACAAAGGTGGAACAATAAAAACGCTCTTAGCAACTGTAATATAGATTATAAGAATAAGTGTAATAAATGTAACAATGATTATTGTAATACTGTTGAATGTACAACTATTAACCTGTGCAAGCTGCACCCCATGTCAAACCTCCCTCAGGAATACAAACAAGAAAGTGAGCCCAGAACGATGTCGGCACCTCTTCCAGAAGCCATCCTACAAGACATCCAGGTGGACACGACCAAATTGGTAAAGGCAATAATCAAACCCCCTAACGGACGGTCAGGTGAGGTCGTGTCCACAGGTACGTACAATGTTTTATATCACGCACAAACAAATGTACCCCATATTGTAAGACCAAAACAAGGTGATGTAATTGAGTTTAGTCCTGTCAGGGTGATCACAGTCCCCAATGGGAAGACTGACGATCAGGGAACCATTCCCGTCAAGGACAGTGCAATGCGCCATCCCTGGTCCCGGACAGAATTGAGATCAATCATGTCTGATTACCCAGATCCTAGGAAAGATCTAACTGTATGATCAAAGATTCACAGAAGGTATATCAACTCCCTAGACAACGACATAATCATGGTATCCAAGGAATCAGGTAGGTACAGGGAAAGCGGTTGATGATGATGAACATCCGAGCGTTTGAGGAGGCATCAAATCAACCAAAACCCCAGGCCATTGGCACATGGAGGAACTTAAGGATTTGTGATCTGTGCAAAAGAGAAGGGCATTATGCCAGTAACTGCAACAGCCCACATAAAATCAGACCCCCTAGACATGAAAATGAGCAAAAGTTATGACACACCAAATTACAAGCAGGGATCATATAGGAAGAATTTTGGGCCACACCCATAATATATAGTTAGGAAAGGTGATTATTAGGAATGGAGGCAAGCCTGAAGTAACGGTTAATGAAGTGGGAGGTCATTCACTAAAGACACAGGAATGACCAGGTGAAAAGTTGTAAATGTATTTGTGAAAAATGTTTTTCTCTCCCTCTCTCTATCCCCATCTCTGACGATTATTGGTAAGAATTCAAACATTGCATATTCGCTTGGTCCTTGCAGAAGTCTACCAAACCCCAGCATGACCTATCCACCACAATGTATTCTGGCCAGATACAGACAGTGGAATAATGCAAGTGCTGGTGGGGAGGGACTGCTCAAGGAAACCATTAGACACGTAGATACGACAGCCAAATAGTCTGACAATGTTTTCTTAATGTTGACAATGTTTAAAAATGCTTTGTTTCTCTTCTCTTATTGATGGTTATTGTCGAGTTATGTAATGTATATATGCACATGAATTGTTCTCTATCTCTTTTGTTTTTATTTTCTCTCTCTTCTCACTCATGTTTCCATGATTTAAAGATGGTATGTCACCCCTCAGTTGGACCAATGGTAATGCCAGATTTTTGCTCCTTACAGAAAGATCGTCGGTTAGGAAGGAATATTGCATCACCAGAATGATCGTTTTTGAAGACTGAGAGACAACACCTTTGAGAGGACAGCAGAACAAGAAGAACAACAAGACGAGAGAACTTATTATCGTAACGAGTTCTCTCCCCCTCAAACTGTTTTCTTATACCCCCATTACAAATTTCTTCTTTTCTCCTCCTGTAAGATGGACTTGCCCCAAGAGACTGTGATATGGATTTTCCCGTTAACCATGATGTTGACCAGAGCAGTCTGTTTCGGTGAGAGTACCAGTGAGGTCGAGAAAGGATCCAGAAAGGTCCTGATGACTGAGACGGAGGTGTAAAATTCCAATAGCAACCCAATCACCAAGCAAAGGCGAGTACCGGGCACGATCTAACAACCATGTTATCTGTAAACATTTTCTTTGAAGGATTGTTAGTTCAAAAAAAGAAAAACTGTATCTGTAGGCTCTGTGACAATGGTTGAAGATGGATGCATAAAGAAATGCCAATCCAGTCTTAATATCCATATGGACCAGCATCCATTGAGTGACCATCACTCCTTAGTGGGTAACGTGTTAAATAAAACAGATTGTTGGGTATGCTCTCAAGTACCTCAGGGTCATAGTAAATCAGGGCTAGTACCATTTCCTTTAACGTTAGGGGAGGTACTTGAGCTAAGGGGTGGGAGACCGGTGGACCGGAGGTTTAACATCTCCAGCCCTCCTAGTTTGAAGCTCCACCAATACCATGTGGATAGGTCCCTCTTATGTTTTAACATCTCCAATCCTAGAAAACCGGGAAATTGGGAAGTGTCATGGAGCAACCTTACCATGACCTTTTCACACAGAGCAGATAGAATGCCTACAGATACAGAGCTCGTACGCCACATAGCCAGTAGAGGAAAATATTTCCGGTATCGATATACCTTAGGGAATAGGATTACTAGAGTTGGAGAGGTATCACCAGGATACTGTGCTCATATCGTACAAACCGATACGTGCATTAAGCAGTTGGAAGAATTAGGGTCAGGAGATTTCACCTGGAAGGTTTGTAACATGGTCATGTCCTTCTCCGTCCCTTATGTTCTCCCCGATGATGCATATTTCATATGCGGGAGAAAGGCGTACAAGTGGCTAGCCCCAAACTCTGAAGGATTGTGTTATATTGGAAAAGTATTGCCTGAAGTGATGACTGTTACACATGACAAAATGAAGGACATACACCGTGGTGCCCAAGCTCCTTATACTCACACTCACTACGAGCACCGGGTTAAAAGACAACTGTCAGAAAGGTTAGAGCATCCGGCCTCTGATCTTATCCATGAATCCACCGGGATTCAGGTTCTGGTAGCGTTAGATTTCACTCGTACCGCTCGGGGAGTGATGAATTATAGATACATTTCCGCACTCGCCAATTTGTTAGATAATATCACTGAAATGTATGATGACACGTTTAGATACACTGGAAGAGAACTTCAAGCTTATAAAACAGAACTAGTTCAGCATAGGATGGTTCTTAATTATCTTACAGCAGTAACAGGCGGATATTGTGTTACATTGGCAACACAGTACGGCATAAAGTGTTGCACGTATATCACAAATAGCACCGAGGATCCGGTAGAGGTCATAGACCAAAAGATGGACGATATTCTCCAATTGAAGTGGGAATTTCGTCGAAAACACAATCTCACCCTTGCTGCTGTAGGTAATGAGCTGACTGGTTGGGTGTCATGGTTGAACCCGCGAAATTGGTTCTCCGGTTTGGGAGACTGGGCTCAAGGAGTCATAATGGATGTTGGAAAGTTTCTACTATGTATCTTAGGTGTCGTTATATCGATTGGATTGATATTTAGATGCGGGCAGGCTTTAATGAGGTGCAAACAAAGTACAAAAGTGATGAGCTTGAGGAGTGAGGAAACTATAATTAACCTGGATTTGATTTATGACCCAATGATAGAAACCAGAATGTGATGAAAATGCGATTATACGGTCCGTTTCTTTCACCTGTTTTTCTGCTTTTCTCCAAGATACAAAGACCCCCTTGGACGAGGAAGCTGACGAGACGAGATGTATACAGACAACGGATTGACCAAAGAAGAAGATTTGACAACTTTAAATATGGACACTTGATGAACTTTGCCATAGATCCCCAGTTTCCCTAGTATCTTTAAACTCACGCTAGCCCAACATTCTTGTAAATCTGATGGCTCAGACAAAGCTATTTGCTCATGCCTAAGGAGAAATACAGCGCAAAGAAGACGACTCTCAACAGATACCGAAAACAACTTCGACGACAGATGTACATTTCCCTGACATAGAATATCATTGCATTTCCCATAAGTGTTCTTTATCTTCATCTCTACAACCCTCAGGTAATGACACACATAGTCGATAGGGAATACAGGCACAGATATCAGCAACCACATACCTCCCCCATTCATGTATCATCAACTAAAATGTGCTCCCCCATTTTGTTACAACCACAGCCGAAATGAGCTCGGTAAAGTTTGACAGCCCATCCACAGACCCTTAGTACGGGATAAGAAGGAATTCAAATGTATACTTCGCAATACCTCGAAGCTTGATGTACAACACGTACGGCACGATGATACATGACCCCCCAAACATGGATTCATACACACATGCTTCTGCTTTCTCACTAGGTCATACCCTCTTCACACCTTCTCCTCTCTCCTCCCTTACCCAACCATGGAAATGTATTAACCCCTGACATATATTTTTCTCTTTTTGAAATGTTTTAGGAAGTGGCAGTTATTGGTGACTGCCAAAGGGTGGACTGTCAAAGTCAAAAATATTACATAGAGAGACCATATAAACTGCACACATATAAGTCGCTATACTTGCAAATATGCGCAGCGAGCACAGCAATATATGGAAACACACGCATTTGCTCGGACATGGCACTGAGATGGATTCGGCACTTGTTTCATACAGTACATGGTTATAATAATGAACAGCACCAGACATCATGGAGATTTAGAATTGGCTAATGAATTAATGTCATGGATGTGTATCATTCGAACCGAACCAGATAAACACATCATGTTTGGTATTGAAGCAAGCAGAATGAGGTGTGGGTTAGTTTGAGGCCTGTTGTGTTGTTGTGGGACATTGCAGCGGATAGATATGATTATATGAATAAAAGCTAAGATCATATTGTTAGAACAATGGATGCTCAAGACAACCTTTTACTAAGTTTTCAGGGCTGAACCTGATTAGCATATACAAAGAGAATGGTGACTCAATACAAAGGAGAAAGAAAGACCCCTCCCCCAGGTACTGGTCAAACAGAAAGGTAGTGGTCAGGTGTGGCCTCAGAGAACAGATGTAATGTAGCTACACTCACACACACACACAGCTACCTAGCACCCAGCAGCATGGCGGCTGAATCCCCAGGACATCCTCCAAACTAAAGGCTAAGTATTGAACCTCACATGGCTAGATAAGGAAACAGATAGATTGCTTTCTGGTTTAAATAGGATATTGTAACTTGGTTGTGTGATTGTTGGGTGTTTGTGGATACTCTGTGAAGTCCGTGATGAATTGGAACAGTATACAATCTGTAGCATAGTATTTGTGGTATTTGCTTGCCTATGGAGATTTAAAATAGATTGTGCTGGTTAGTTATAATATATATATCCTGTTAATCATAAATACCACCATGCAGTTACGTTTGTGTTAATTACATTGTGATCTGGTCTTGTGATGAATATGCTCTGGTTATTGAGATACTGAAGTTGTTTGGGATGTGAAATTATGAGATGGTTCTAGGAAGTTGGATTACATTGTGAAAGGTGTTTTAGATGGTTTGGAATTGTAAAATCAGAACATATGCATTGTTTTGAGGCTTGGACATTTTGGAAGAAAATGGAGTCTTGTGTTTTCTGCTATGTGATTGTGGTTTAGTATAGAGTGCCATGTGTTTGGACCTGCAAATCTAAAATGGCTGCTGCTGGATGTCTTCCCCTCCCCCTTTCAGGCATGTGGTGCAGTCTTTAGAATTATGGGAGGTTTCTCAAAATGGAGTCTAGCTTCCATCCCATGCTGTATTCAGCATTGACTAACTGCGCAGCGATTGTCTCTCACATGTGTAGTTTTATCTGCAACCATGTTGTCTCTTATTTAATGTTATCATTGTCTTACTGTGAGCCAATTTCTCTCATCTCTCTCTCTCTCTCTCTCTCTCTCTCTCTCTCTCTCTCTCTCTCTCTCTCTCTCTCCTCTTTTCTCTTATATCTCTCATAGTATTATAGTATTGTATTGTATTGCATTTAGGTCAGTGTAGTATTGTCTTTTTGTATTTATTGTTTAGTTCTGTGGTTAGGAAGTCTTTGTTATATTGTAGTGTATCATTTGTACTGTTATCCCCTTTTACAAGTATATTAGATATAATACAGTTAATAGGCCTTGGAACCTAAACCAGCATCTGTGTATTTTCTATAGTGATAAGTGTTCATTTGAGCGTCGGTGACGCTCAAGCAGCTTTGTAGATAGTCAGGTTACACAAGGTTGCACTTACACCCTGTACTCACATTAAGGTATTCAGTGTATTTCATTGGTATAAGGTTTTAACATAAAGGTATAGTGTTGTAAGCGTCTGCATCGCTGGTGACCTCCTCGTGGTCTCGAGCGTATGCTACGCTACAGCGAATCATTCCCCTAGACATAACCAATAACGTGTCCTGTGATCACTGGGCCGTGAGCGAACGTGACGCTTGAGCGTCTCGCCTACGGCTGAGCGATCGCTACGCAGATAGCGTACCATTACGGTACTTCTTAAGTAAACAGCGTACAGTGTTCTTAGCTTCATAAAGGGTTGTTATAAGGCAAAGGAATTTAGCATTGTCACTGGCAATTCTGACGAGTCCTCTCCTGCCTGGGATTCCTCCGATGCATCCTTGCGTGTAACGCCTACTGCTGCTGGCGCTGCTGTTGTTGCTGCTGGGAGTCGATGGTCATCCCAGAGGGGAAGTCGGAAGACCACTTTTACTACTTCCACCAAGCAATTGACTGTCCAACAGCCCTTTGCGAGGAAGATGAAATATCACAGCAGTCATCCTGCTGCAAAGCGGATAACTGAGGCCTTGGCATCCTGGGCGGTGAGAACCGTGGTTCCGGTATCCATCATTACTGCAGAGCCAACTATAGACTTGTTTGAGGTACTGTGTCCCCGGTACCAAATACCATCTAGGTTCCATTTCTCTAGGCAGGCGATACCGAAAATGTACACAGACCTCAGAAAAAGACTCACCAGTGTCCTAAAAAATGCAGTTGTACCCAATGTCTACTTAACCACGGACATGTGGACAAGTGGAGCAGGGCAGACTCAGGACTATATGACTGTGACAGCCCACTGGGTAGATGTATGGACTCCCGCCGCAAGAACAGCAGCGGCGGCACCAGTAGCAGCATCTCGCAAACGCCAACTCTTTCCTAGGCAGGCTACGCTTTGTATCACCGCTTTCCAGAATACGCACACAGCTAAAAACCTCTTACGGCAACTGAGGAAGATCATCGCAGAATGGCTTACCCCAATTGGACTCTCCTGTGGATTTGTGGCATCGGACAACGCCAGCAATATTGTGTGTGCATTAAATATGGGCAAATTCCAGCACGTCCCATGTTTTGCACATACCTTGAATTTGGTGGTGCAGAATTATTTAAAAAATGAGAGGGGCGTGCAAGAGATGCTGTCGGTGGCCAGAAGAATTGCGGGACACTTTCGGCGTACAGGCACCACGTACAGAAGACTGGAGCACCACCAAAAACGCCTGAACCTGCCCTGCCATCATCTGAAGCAAGAAGTGGTAACGAGGTGGAATTCAACCCTCTATATGCTTCAGAGGTTGGAGGAGCAGCAAAAGGCCATTCAAGCCTATACAACTGAGCACGATATAGGAGGTGGAATGCACCTGTCTCAAGCGCAGTGGAGAATGATTTCAACGTTGTGCAAGGTTCTGCAACCTTTTGAACTTGCCACACGTGAAGTCAGTTCAGACACTGCCAGCCTGAGTCAGGTCATTCCCCTCATCCGGCTTTTGCAGAAGAAGCTGGAGACATTGAAGGAGGAGCTAACACAGAGCGATTCCGCTAGGCATGTGGGACTTGTGGATGGAGCCCTTAATTCGCTTAACAAGGATTCACGGGTGGTCAATCTGTTGAAATCAGAGCACTACATTTTGGCCACCGTGCTCGATCCTAGATTTAAAACCTACCTTGGATCTCTCTTTCTGGCAGACACAAGTCTGCAGGGGTTCAAAGAACTGCTGGTAAGAAAATTGTCAAGTCAAGCGGAACGCGACCTGTCAACATCTCCTCCTTCACATTCTCCCGCAACTGGGGGTGCGAGGAAAAGGCTCAGAATTCCGAGCCCACCCGCTGGCGGTGATGCAGGGCAGTCTGGAGCGACTGCTGATGCTGACATCTGGTCCGGACTGAAGGACCTGCCAACGATTACGGACATGTCGTCTACTGTCACTGCATATGATTCTCTCCCCATTGAAAGAATGGTGGAGGATTATATGAGTGACCGCATCCAAGTAGGCACGTCAGACAGTCCGTACGTATACTGGCAGGAAAAAGAGGCAATTTGGAGGCCCTTGCACAAACTGGCTTTATTCTACCTAAGTTGCCCTCCCACAAGTGTGTACTCCGAAAGAGTGTTTAGTGCCGCCGCTCACCTTGTCAGCAATCGGCGTACGAGGTTACTTCCAGAAAATGTGGAGAAGATGATGTTCATTAAAATGAATTATAATCAATTCCTCCATGGAGACATTCACCAGCAGCAATTGCCTCCACAAAGTACACAGGGAGCTGTGATGGTGGATTCCAGTGGGGACGAATTGATAACCTGTGAGGAGGGGGATGTACACGGTGATGAATCGGAGGATGATGATGAGGTGGACATCTTGCCTCTGTAGAGCCAGTTTGTGCAAGGAGAGATTAATTGCTTCTTTTTTGGTGGGGGTCCAAACCAACCCGTCATTTCAGTCACAGTCGTGTGGCAGACCCTGTCACTGAAATGATGGGTTGGTTAAAGTGTGCATGTCCTGTTTATACAACATAAGGGTGGGTGGGAGGGCCCAAGGACAATTCCATCTTGCACCTCTTTTTTCTTTCATTTTTCTTTGCGTCATGTGCTGTTTGGGGAGTGTTTTTTGGAAGGGCCAGCCTGCGTGACACTGCAGTGCCACTCCTAGATGGGCCAGGTGTTTGTGTCGGCCACTAGGGTCGCTTAGCTTACTCACACAGCTACCTCATTGCGCCTCTTTTTTTCTTTGCGTCATGTGCTGTTTGGGGAGTGTTTTTTTGAAGGGCCATCCTGCGTGACACTGCAGTGACACTCCTAGATGGGCCAGGTGTTTGTGTTGGCCACTTGGGTCACTGAACTTAATCATCCAGCGACCTCGGTGCAAATTTTGGGACTAAAAATAATATTGTGAGGTGTGAGGTGTTCAGAATAGACTGAAAATTAGTGGAAATTATGGTTATTGAGGTTAATAATACTTTGGGATCAAAATGACCCCCAAATTCTATGATTTAAGCTGTTTTTTAGGGTTTTTTGAAAAAAACACCCGAATCCAAAACACACCTGAATCCGACAAAAAAAATTCGGTGAGGTTTTGCCAAAACGCGTTCGAACCCAAAACACGGCCGCGGAACCGAACACAAAACCAAAACACAAAACCCGAAAAATTTCCGGTGCACATCTCTCTGGAAGCCATATTGTCTAGAAACAGCCCTGGGCTCACCAATTGCAGTTCTGACTAGGAGAAAGGTTCTAATCACTCAGTCTGTGAAAGTGATGGTTTTACATGATGATTTTCTGTCTAAATGCCAAATTTATAAAAATAAAATAAAAAAACAAACCAAAGGACAGCACACATATGTATATTTGGTATTTGTATTTAGCTTCCATATTACAGTAGAGGCTAGAGAGTACACAGATGATTGATAAGCTTACTCAGAAAGAACACAGCTTTATTAGACTTACTCCCCCAGGACTGTCCCTGGCAGCTAGTCATTGCGGGGTAGTTATGTTGTGCTACCAAACATTAAGAACAATCAAGACGCCATCTGTAAACAGGCTTAGTGAATGCGCTACTGCCAGCATGGCTGAGATAAATCAATCGCTCTTCATCAGGGGGGCAGGAGAAGGGCTCACCATTCAGAAGGAATTACTGTACATTTGTGCTTGCAAATAAAATTGGACTAAAATTCCCTTTGAGTCAGTTCATTTAGTTGCTGCCTAAAGGATGTTTTAAATGGCAAGAGGAGCTGTGCAAAAACTCATTCTGCTCATGTAGCCGTTACAGTAGACCTGGATCGTCATGCTAAGGTAGGCAGCCAATATTGCACACGTCTAGGAGAGTCAAGCTGCAGTGCGGTTCTGTGCATCCTGCTGTATCGCCTCCTGACATCAGTGGAGCGTAAAGTAAAACCCATTCTATTAATGCCGCTATTTGTTCTATTAACGTAATGTAAAATCTCTCTGTGTTCCTCTTATACATTATCAGCATTCTGCAAACTTGTGAGATAACAGATAGGACACGGAGAGCCAGGGATCTGCTGATAAGGCTGATTGCGGAATCCTCCTGAGCACTGGCATACAAAACATTAAAAAAACCCACAGACCTGCAGAGTTTAATATCTACCACCGTGAGGAATTTTGCCAAGTACAAGAATATCTGCCCATAAGCAGCTCACCACATTTCCATAATCAAGTGGCCAGGGCTACATTATTTATTGAGGGGAATACAGTTTTTTTTATGCATCAATTAAAGATGTTCTACACATTCCATCTTGTGTCAACATTACCTACTACACACACACTAGAGATGAGCGCCGGAAATTTTTCGGGTTTTGTGTTTTGGTTTTGGGTTCGGTTCCGCGGCCGTGTTTTGGGTTCGACCGCGTTTTGGCAAAACCTCACCGAATTTTTTTTGTCGGATTCGGGTGTGTTTTGGATTCGGGTGTTTTTTTCAAAAAACCCTAAAAAACAGCTTAAATCATAGAATTTGGGGGTCATTTTGATCCAAAAGTATTATTAACCTCAAAAACCATAATTTACACTCATTTTCAGTCTATTCTGAATACCTCACACCTCACAATATTATTTTTAGTCCTAAAATTTGCACCGAGGTCGCTGTGTGAGTAAGATAAGCGACCCTAGTGGCCGACACAAACACCGGGCCCATCTAGGAGTGGCACTGCAGTGTCACGCAGGATGTCCCTTCCAAAAAACCCTCCCCAAACAGCACATGACGCAAAGAAAAAAAGAGGCGCAATGAGGTAGCTGTGTGAGTAAGATAAGCGACCCTAGTGGCCGACACAAACACCGGGCCCATCTAGGAGTGTCACTGCAGTGTCACGCAGGATGTCCCTTCCAAAAAACCCTCCCCAAACAGCACATGACGCAAAGAAAAAAAGAGGCGCAATGAGGTAGCTGACTGTGTGAGTAAGATAAGCGACCCTAGTGGCCGACACAAACACCGGGCCCATCTAGGAGTGGCACTGCAGTGTCACGCAGGATGGCCCTTCCAAAAAACCCTCCCCAAACAGCACATGACGCAAAGAAAAAAAGAGGCGCAATGAGGTAGCTGACTGTGTGAGTAAGATAAGCGACCCTAGTGGCCGACACAAACACCGGGCCCATCTAGGAGTGGCACTGCAGTGTCACGCAGGATGGCCCTTCCAAAAAACCCTCCCCAAACAGCACATGACACAAAGAAAAAAAGAGGCGCAATGAGGTAGCTGACTGTGTGAGTAAGATAAGCGACCCTAGTGGCCGACACAAACACCGGGCCCATCTAGGAGTGGCACTGCAGTGTCACGCAGGATGGCCCTTCCAAAAAACCCTCCCCAAACAGCACATGACGCAAAGAAAAAAAGAGGCGCAATGAGGTAGCTGACTGTGTGAGTAAGATAAGCGACCCTAGTGGCCGACACAAACACCGGGCCCATCTAGGAGTGGCACTGCAGTGTCACGCAGGATGGCCCTTCCAAAAAACCCTCCCCAAACAGCACATGACGCAAAGAAAAATAAAAGAAAAAAGAGGTGCAAGATGGAATTGTCCTTGGGCCCTCCCACCCACCCTTATGTTGTATAAACAGGACATGCACACTTTAACCAACCCATCATTTCAGTGACAGGGTCTGCCACACGACTGTGACTGATATGACGGGTTGGTTTGGACCCCCCCCAAAAAAGAAGCAATTAATCTCTCCTTGCACAAACTGGCTCTACAGAGGCAAGATGTCCACCTCATCATCATCCTCCGATATATCACCGTGTACATCCCCCTCCTCACAGATTATCAATTCGTCCCCACTGGAATCCACCATCTCAGCTCCCTGTGTACTTTGTGGAGGCAATTGCTGCTGGTCAATGTCTCCGCGGAGGAATTGATTATAATTAATTTTAATGAACATCATCTTCTCCACATTTTCTGGATGTAACCTCGTACGCCGATTGCTGACAAGGTGAGCGGCGGCACTAAACACTCTTTCGGAGTACACACTTGTGGGAGGGCAACTTAGGTAGAATAAAGCCAGTTTGTGCAAGGGCCTCCAAATTGCCTCTTTTTCCTGCCAGTATAAGTACGGACTGTGTGACGTGCCTACTTGGATGCGGTCACTCATATAATCCTCCACCATTCTTTCAATGTTGAGAGAATCATATGCAGTGACAGTAGACGACATGTCCGTAATCGTTGTCAGGTCCTTCAGTCCGGACCAGATGTCAGCATCAGCAGTCGCTCCAGACTGCCCTGCATCACCGCCAGCGGGTGGGCTCGGAATTCTGAGCCTTTTCCTCGCACCCCCAGTTGCGGGAGAATGTGAAGGAGGAGATGTTGACAGGTCGCGTTCCGCTTGACTTGACAATTTTGTCACCAGCAGGTCTTTGCACCCCAGCAGACTTGTGTCTGCCGGAAAGAGAGATCCAAGGTAGGTTTTAAATCTAGGATCGAGCACGGTGGCCAAAATGTAGTGCTCTGATTTCAACAGATTGACCACCCGTGAATCCTTGTTAAGCGAATTAAGGGCTCCATCCACAAGTCCCACATGCCTAGCGGAATCGCTCTGTGTTAGCTCCTCCTTCAATGTCTCCAGCTTCTTCTGCAAAAGCCTGATGAGGGGAATGACCTGACTCAGGCTGGCAGTGTCTGAACTGACTTCACGTGTGGCAAGTTCAAAGGGCATCAGAACCTTGCACAACGTTGAAATCATTCTCCACTGCACTTGAGACAGGTGCATTCCACCTCCTATATCGTGCTCAATTGTATAGGCTTGAATGGCCTTTTGCTGCTCCTCCAACCTCTGAAGCATATAGAGGGTTGAATTCCACCTCGTTACTGTTACGATTCCTGTACTCCAGACTGGAGAAGATCTTATGGCAGAGATCTGAGTACAGGAATGAAATACAGGTTGTGGGAGCTGGAGAGCCTAGTAACCCCTGGCGCCCTAACTCCGTTGTCTCGCCCGTGTTATCAGAAATCCCCTGCGAGACTATGGTTGCTTGAGCCCATGGCAGCCGCGTTCGAAGGGCGGATTATGTCTGCCCAACCCCGATGCCCCCGCAGGTCTTAATGGGAGACAAGGGGAAGTCCGAGACAGGGTGATAACAAGGGGCCCTCTGACTAAGCAACCAAGCCAGGGGTTACAAGCTAACTAAACTAAATCAAAAGGTATGTGCGGACTAGCCGCCAGGGAAAAGGACAACCAAAGATCCACGGATCCGACACTCCTATCCGGCACCGCTGGACACCAGAGTGGATCTTGTGGAAGCGGAATCCTCCGCAAAGCTCCAGAACTCAAAATAAACACAATAATAAATAGTAGCGGACAAGCCGCAACACACGGCTGCGCCGCGACTCACGAACGCCACCAGATGTTAAAGGTGCTCGATCAGACTCCAGGAACAGATGGTAACTTCCGAGTACAGGATCACTGAGAACAGGAACAAACGAACAGACCGGGACTGGGAACTCTCTCTGCAGCAGAATCAGGCAAACAGGAAGCTATCACCGGCGTCTGTGAGGAGTCCTGGGAGTGCTTTTAACAGAGAGTCTTCCAATCAGCTGTTTGGAGGCTGATTGGATTAAATGCCATGCAGCTGACAAGCTGCATGGCCAGGAAAACAGATGAGTGATAATTACAACATGCCGTGCAGCTGCATGCTACACAGCCAGGAAACCAGTGATGATATAAACTTAGACCCAGCAACGGGGAACACGATCCGACAGTGGCGTCCCCGTTGCTAGGCGCCGGCCGCACTGACGAGCGGACCCTCGGCGCCTAACAGTACCCCCCCCTTGAGGAGGGGTCAAGGAACCCCTAAATCCGGGTTTCTGAGGAAATTCTTGAAAAAATGCCCTTTTGAGCCTTGGGGCATGAAGGTCCTCATCTAGGACCCACGACCTTTCCTCAGGACCATAACCTCTCCAATGCACCAAAAAATAAAGCCGACCCCGGGACAATTTGGAATCGAGAACCTTCTCAACCACGAACTCCTGCTGACCCTGTACATTAACTGGTGATCTCCCCTGAGGTTTTTTACGAGGAAATCTGCTAGATGAAACATATGGTTTGAGCAAAGAGCAATGGAAGGTATTTCCGATCCGTAACGTTTTAGGTAGCTGTAACCGGAAAGCAACTGGATTGACTTTTTTGATAATGAGAAATGGTCCAATAAATCTAGGACCCAATCTGGCTGAGGTTTGTCGAAGTTTGATATTGCGAGTCGACAGCCACACCCTGTCTCCTACTCTAAAAGTGCACGGCCGCCGGAACCTGTCCGAAAAATCTTTTTCCCTGAAAGCTGCTTTTCTGAGAGCTATGTGCACTTTTTTCCAAATAAGTTTAAGATGAGAGGTCAGGGCCAGAGAGGAGACAGAGGAATGTTGGAAAAATGAATTAGCTCTGGGGTGGAAACCAAAAACTGCAAAAAATGGAGACACATTGGTGGAGGAATGACAGGCATTATTATAAGCAAACTCTGCCAATGGAAGAAACTCAGACCAGTCATTTTGGAGTTTGGCCGAGTACAAACGCAAATATTGTTTTAAGGATTGGTTCACTCGCTCAGTCTGTCCATTTGATTGTGGATGATAACCGGAGGTTAATGATAATTTCATTTTTAACGAAGCACAAAAAGACTTCCAAAACTGTGCAATGAATTGTGGACCCCTGTCGGAAACAATATCAGTGGGTAGCCCATGGAGTCTGAAAACATGATGGAGGAACAAGACTTCCAATCCCTGGGCAGATGGCAATCGGGGAAGACCAATAAAATGAGCCATCTTACTAAAACGGTCCACTACCACCCATATGACTGTGCATCCAGCTGACAGAGGGAGATCCACCACAAAATCCATGGAGATATGCGACCATGGTCTAAGGGGAACATTCAATGGCATAAGTTGACCAATAGGCAAAGAACGGGGAACTTTATGCTGTGCACAGACCTGACACGAAACAACAAACTCTTTAATGTCTTTAGAAAGACCAGGCCACCACACTGAGCGGGATACCAATTCAAAAGTTTTAGCGACTCCCAGATGCCCTGCAACTTTGCTATCATGAAATTCCTCCAAAACAGTTGCTCTCAAAAACTCAGGAACAAAAAGACGGCCAGCAGGAGTATTTCCCGGAGCTTGATGTTGAAGCAGCTTCAATTGAGAAAAAACATCCTGTGTGAGACCTGCCTGAATGACTGAAGGCGGAAGTATGAGAGTAACCGGACTGTTGTCTTGAACGGGAAGAAAACTGCGTGAGAGGGCATCTGCCTTGGTATTCTTGGAACCAGGTCTGAAGGTGATAATGAATTTGAAACGAGTGAAAAATAAAGCCCAACGAGCCTGTCGGGCATTCAGTCGCTTAGCTGATTCAATGTATTGAAGATTTTTGTGATCCGTCAAAACAGAAATGGTATGGGTCGCTCCTTCAAGCCAATGTCTCCACTCCTCAAAAGCCCATTTAATAGCCAGCAACTCCCGATTACCAACATCGTAGTTGGATTCAGCAGATGAGAATTTCCTGGACATAAAGGCACAAGGATGTAACTCAAGGGAATCTGGATCCTTCTGAGAAAGGATAGCCCCTACACCAACCTCCGAGGCATCTACCTCAACGATGAAAGGCAATTCTGGGTTGGGATGTCTAAGGACAGGGGCTGAGACAAAGGCTTGTTTCAAGGCCTGAAAAGATACTTTAGCTTCACATGACCAATTGGTAGGATCTGCTCCCTTCTTAGTGAGTGCCACAATGGGAGCAACTATGTCAGAGAAAGAGTGAATAAACCTTCTATAGTAGTTTGCAAACCCTAAAAAGCGCTGAATTGCTTTTAAGTTGGTGGGTTGCGCCCAACTCAGGATGGCTTGGAGCTTCTTAGGTTCCATTCGGAATCCCCGAGGGGAAATAATGTACCCTAAAAAGGATACCTCCGTGACGTGAAATTCACACTTCTCCGGTTTGGCATACAAGTGATTTTCACGTAATTTCTTAAGTACCTGACACACCTGGGTAACATGTTGTTCTATAGAGTCAGAATAAATCAAAATGTCGTCTAAATAGACCACAACGAATCTTCCCAGAAACTCACGGAGCACATCATTAATGAGATCCTGAAAGACTGCCGGAGCGTTAGATAGGCCGAATGGCATGACCAGATACTCATAGTGACCTGATTGAGTACTGAATGCCGTTTTCCACTCATCCCCTGATCTGATTCTAATGAGATTATATGCTCCTCTCAGGTCAATCTTAGAAAAAATAACAGCCGAAAGTAGCTGATCAAAGAGGACAGAGATCAGAGGCAGAGGGTAAGTATTCTTTACTGAGATTTTATTCAGGGCTCGAAAGTCAATGCAGGGTCTGAGGGAACCATCCTTCTACTCTACGAAGAAAAAACCTGCACTTAAAGGGGATTTAGATGGCCTGATAAACCCTTTCTCAAGACTTTCTTTCACATACTCATTCATGGCCACAGTTTCAGGACCAGACAATGCATATAACCTTCCTTTAGGCAACGTGGCACCAGGAATTAACTCAATGGTACAATCATAAGGCCTATGGGGAGGCAAAATATCCGCATTGCCCTTGGAAAACACATCCAAAAAATCTTGGTATTCTCCAGGAATATGTGCGGACCTGGCAGCAGCTACTCGGATAGGAAGTGTAATACATTCTTTATCACAGATGGTACTCCATTGTAGGATCTCCCCAGACTGCCAATCTATGATGGGATTATGAAAGGCCAGCCAAGGGTGACCCAGAACCACAGGAACTGCTGGACAATGGGTAAGAAAAAACTCAATCTTTTCAGAATGTAGAGCTCCCACCGAGAGCAAAACAGGAGGTGTACATAGAGAAATAACCCCATTGGATAAGGGACTCCCATCTAAACCATGCATGGTGATACACCTACTTAAGGTTAACTGAGGAATACCTAAGGCCTTGGCCCATGTTAAGTCCATAAAGTTTCCTGCAGCTCCACTGTCCACAAAAGCAGAGACCGAGGAACAGAGGCTGTCATAAGAAACTTTAGCAGGAACCAATAGTGAATTATTTGAGGAGATGAGCTGTAGACCAAAGTGAACCCCCTCACTATTCACTTGGTCAGGAAGTTTCCCGACTTGTTTGGGCAACAACGGGCAAAATGTCCCTTACCTCCGCAGTACAAACACAGACCAGAATTTTGCCTCCTGGTTCTTTCTTCCGGAGACAATTTGGAGAGACCAATCTGCATAGGCTCCTCCATGTCTACCGGAACGGAAGAAACACAGGGAAAAGAAACTACAGATGCCCCTTTCTCAGTCCTCCGCTCTCTGAGCCTACGATCTATTTTAATAGAGAGCTCCATGAGTTTATCAAGGTTCTCAGGAGCGGGATACTGAAGGAGGCTGTCTTTTATAGATTCAGATAAGCCGAGGCGAAACTGACTGCGCAGGGCAGGATCATTCCAGCCACAGTCGTTCGACCAACGGCGAAACTCTGTACAATAATTCTCTGCAGGATTCCTACCCTGTCTTAGAGCACGCAACTGACTTTCTGCGGATGCCTCTCTATCAGGGTCGCCATACAATAGCCCTAAAGATTTCAAAAAGGCGTCTACAGACGATAAGGCCGGATCGTCTGTCTTTAAACCAAAAGCCCAGGTCTGAGGATCCCCCTGAAGCAGAGAAATTATAATTCCAACCCGCTGAGCCTCCGTACCTGAGGAAACTGGTCTTAAACGAAAATACAGTTTACAAGACTCTTTAAAATTAAAAAACTGTTTTCTATCCCCAGAAAAACGGTCAGGCAGATGCATTTTTGGTTCAGGGATGACCCTCGGGGAAGTCCGTAACAGATCTTCCTGTGAGCTCACC
Source organism: Pseudophryne corroboree (assembly GCF_028390025.1). NCBI lineage: Eukaryota > Metazoa > Chordata > Amphibia > Anura > Myobatrachidae > Pseudophryne > Pseudophryne corroboree. The sequence goes on along the minus strand of NC_086446.1, from coordinate 747,489,657 downwards.
CGGAGGGACAGATCCTGAACCATCTGGGTAAGTTCCTGAATCTGACTAACCAAAAACTGGCCAGGATTTGGCCCAACACCGGTGGGATTCATGAGGCCGACAAAATTCTCCCAACTGAATAAGTGAAAAAATTAACTCCTGTTGAAAATTTTTTTCTTTTGTCTGGCCGGTGATAATGTTACGATTCCTGTACTCCAGACTGGAGAAGATCTTATGGCAGAGATCTGAGTACAGGAATGAAATACAGGTTGTGGGAGCTGGAGAGCCTAGTAACCCCTGGCGCCCTAACTCCGTTGTCTCGCCCGTGTTATCAGAAATCCCCTGCGAGACTATGGTTGCTTGAGCCCATGGCAGCCGCGTTCGAAGGGCGGATTATGTCTGCCCAACCCCGATGCCCCCGCAGGTCTTAATGGGAGACAAGGGGAAGTCCGAGACAGGGTGATAACAAGGGGCCCTCTGACTAAGCAACCAAGCCAGGGGTTACAAGCTAACTAAACTAAATCAAAAGGTATGTGCGGACTAGCCGCCAGGGAAAAGGACAACCAAAGATCCACGGATCCGACACTCCTATCCGGCACCGCTGGACACCAGAGTGGATCTTGTGGAAGCGGAATCCTCCGCAAAGCTCCAGAACTCAAAATAAACACAATAATAAATAGTAGCGGACAAGCCGCAACACACGGCTGCGCCGCGACTCACGAACGCCACCAGATGTTAAAGGTGCTCGATCAGACTCCAGGAACAGATGGTAACTTCCGAGTACAGGATCACTGAGAACAGGAACAAACGAACAGACCGGGACTGGGAACTCTCTCTGCAGCAGAATCAGGCAAACAGGAAGCTATCACCGGCGTCTGTGAGGAGTCCTGGGAGTGCTTTTAACAGAGAGTCTTCCAATCAGCTGTTTGGAGGCTGATTGGATTAAATGCCATGCAGCTGACAAGCTGCATGGCCAGGAAAACAGATGAGTGATAATTACAACATGCCGTGCAGCTGCATGCTACACAGCCAGGAAACCAGTGATGATATAAACTTAGACCCAGCAACGGGGAACACGATCCGACAGTGGCGTCCCCGTTGCTAGGCGCCGGCCGCACTGACGAGCGGACCCTCGGCGCCTAACAGTTACCACTTCTTGCTTCAGATGATGGCAGGGCAGGTTCAGTAGTTTTTGGTGGTGCTCCAGTCTTCTGTACGTGGTGCCTGTACGCCGAAAGTGTCCCGCAATTCTTCTGGCCACCGACAGCATCTCTTGCACGCCCCTGTCGTTTTTTAAAAAATTCTGCACCACCAAATTCAAGGTATGTGCAAAACATGGGACGTGCTGGAATTTGCCCATATTTAATGCACACACAATATTGCTGGCGTTGTCCGATGCCACAAATCCACAGGAGAGTCCAATTGGGGTAAGCCATTCTGCGATGATCTTCCTCAGTTGCCGTAAGAGGTTTTTAGCTGTGTGCGTATTCTGGAAAGCGGTGATACAAAGCGTAGCCTGCCTAGGAAAGAGTTGGCGTTTGCGAGATGCTGCTACTGGTGCCGCCGCTGCTGTTCTTGCGGCGGGAGTCCATACATCTACCCAGTGGGCTGTCACAGTCATATAGTCCTGACCCTGCCCTGCTCCACTTGTCCACATGTCCGTGGTTAAGTGGACATTGGGTACAACTGCATTTTTTAGGACACTGGTGAGTCTTTTTCTGACGTCCGTGTACATTCTCGGTATCGCCTGCCTACAGAAGTGGAACCTAGATGGTATTTGGTTACGGGGGCACACTGCCTCAATAAATTGTCTAGTTCCCTGTGAACTAACTGCGGATACCGGACGCACGTCTAACACCAACATAGTTGTCAAGGCCTCAGTTATCCGCTTTGCAGCAGGATGACTGCTGTGATATTTCATCTTCCTCGCAAAGGACTGTTGGACAGTCAATTGCTTACTGGAAGTAGTACAAGTGGGCTTACGACTTCCCCTCTGGGATGACCATCGACTCCCAGCAGCAACAACAGCAGCGCCAGCAGCAGTAGGCGTTACACGCAAGGATGCATCGGAGGAATCCCAGGCAGGAGAGGACTCGTCAGAATTGCCAGTGACATGGCCTGCAGGACTATTGGCATTCCTGGGGAAGGAGGAAATTGACACTGAGGGAGTTGGTGGGGTGGTTTGCGTGAGCTTGGTTACAAGAGGAAGGGATTTACTGGTCAGTGGACTGCTTCCGCTGTCGCCCAAAGTTTTTGAACTTGTCACTGACTTATTATGAATGCGCTGCAGGTGACGTATAAGGGAGGATGTTCCGAGGTGGTTAACGTCCTTACCCCTACTTATTACAGCTTGACAAAGGGAACACACGGCTTGACAAATGTTGTCCGCATTTCTGGTGAAATACTTCCACACCGAAGAGCTGATTTTTTTGGTATTTTCACCAGGCATGTCAACGGCCATATTCCTCCCACGGACAACAGGTGTCTCCCCGGGTGCCTGACTTAAACAAACCACCTCACCATCAGAATCCTCCTGGTCAATTTCCTCCCCAGCGCCAGCAACACCCATATCCTCCTCATCCTGGTGTACTTCAACACTGACATCTTCAATCTGACTATCAGGAACTGGACTGCGGGTGCTCCTTCCAGCACTTGCAGGGGGCGTGCAAATGGTGGAAGGCGCATGCTCTTCACGTCCAGTGTTGGGAAGGTCAGGCATCGCAACCGACACAATTGGACTCTCCTTGTGGATTTGGGATTTCGAAGAACGCACAGTTCTTTGCGGTGCTTTTGCCAGCTTGAGTCTTTTCAGTTTTCTAGCGAGAGGCTGAGTGCTTCCATCCTCATGTGAAGCTGAACCACTAGCCATGAACATAGGCCAGGGCCTCAGCCGTTCCTTGCCACTCCGTGTGGTAAATGGCATATTGGCAAGTTTACGCTTCTCCTCCGACAATTTTATTTTAGGTTTTGGAGTCCTTTTTTTACTGATATTTGGTGTTTTGGATTTGACATGCTCTGTACTATGACATTGGGCATCGGCCTTGGCAGACGACGTTGCTGGCATTTCATCGTCTCGGCCATGACTAGTGGCAGCAGCTTCAGCACGAGGTGGAAGTGGATCTTGATCTTTCCCTAATTTTGGAACCTCAACATTTTTGTTCTCCATATTTTAATAGGCACAACTAAAAGGCACCTCAGGTAAACAATGGAGATGGATGGATACTAGTATACAATTATGGATGGACTGCCGAGTGCCGACACAGAGGTAGCTACAGCCGTGGACTATTGTACTGTACTGTGTCTGCTGCTAATATAGACTGGATGATAATGAGATGTAGTATGTATGTATAAAGAAGAAAGAAAAAAAAACCACGGGTAGGTGGTATACAATTATGGATGGACTGCCGAGTGCCGACACAGAGGTAGCTACAGCCGTGGACTACCGTACTGTGTCTGCTGCTAATATAGACTGGTTGATAATGAGATGTAGTATGTATAAAGAAGAAAGAAAAAAAAACCACGGGTAGGTGGTATACAATTATGGACGGACTGCCGAGTGCCGACACAGAGGTAGCTACAGCCGTGGACTACCGTACTGTGTCTGCTGCTAATATAGACTGGTTGATAATGAGATGTAGTATGTATAAAGAAGAAAGAAAAAAAAAATCCACGGGTAGGTGGTATACAATTATGGATGGACTGCCGAGTGCCGACACAGAGGTAGCTACAGCCGTGGACTACTGTACTGTGTCTGCTGCTAATATAGACTGGTTGATAAAGAGATGTAGTATGTATGTATAAAGAAGAAAGAAAAAAAAACCACGGGTAGGTGGTATACAATTATGGACGGACTGCCGAGTGCCGACACAGAGGTAGCTACAGCCGTGGACTACCGTACTGTACTGTGTCTGCTGCTAATATAGACTGGTTGATAAAGAGATGTAGTATGTATGTATAAAGAAGAAAGAAAAAAAAACCACGGGTAGGTGGTATACAATTATGGATGGACTGCCGAGTGCCGACACAGAGGTAGCTACAGCCGTGGACTACTGTACCGTGTCTGCTGCTAATATAGACTGGTTGATAAAGAGATGTAGTATGTATGTATAAAGAAGAAAGAAAAAAAACCACGGGTAGGTGGTATACAATTATGGACGGACTGCCGAGTGCCGACACAGAGGTAGCTACAGCCGTGGACTACCGTACTGTACTGTGTCTGCTGCTAATATAGACTGGTTGATAAAGAGATGTAGTATGTATGTATAAAGAAGAAAGAAAAAAAAACCACGGGTAGGTGGTATACAATTATGGATGGACTGCCGAGTGCCGACACAGAGGTAGCTACAGCCGTGGACTACTGTACTGTGTCTGCTGCTAATATAGACTGGTTGATAAAGAGATGTAGTATGTATGTATAAAGAAGAAAGAAAAAAAAACCACGGGTAGGTGGTATACAATTATGGACGGACTGCCGAGTGCCGACACAGAGGTAGCTACAGCCGTGGACTACCGTACTGTACTGTGTCTGCTGCTAATATAGACTGGTTGATAAAGAGATGTAGTATGTATGTATAAAGAAGAAAGAAAAAAAAACCACGGGTAGGTGGTATACAATTATGGATGGACTGCCGAGTGCCGACACAGAGGTAGCTACAGCCGTGGACTACTGTACTGTGTCTGCTGCTAATATAGACTGGTTGATAAAGAGATGTAGTATGTATGTATAAAGAAGAAAGAAAAAAAACCACGGGTAGGTGGTATACAATTATGGACGGACTGCCGAGTGCCGACACAGAGGTAGCTACAGCCGTGGACTACCGTACTGTACTGTGTCTGCTGCTAATATAGACTGGTTGATAAAGAGATGTAGTATGTATGTATAAAGAAGAAAGAAAAAAAAACCATGGGTAGGTGGTATACAATTATGGATGGACTGCCGAGTGCCGACACAGAGGTAGCTACAGCCGTGGACTACTGTACTGTGTCTGCTGCTAATATAGACTGGTTGATAAAGAGATGTAGTATGTATGTATAAAGAAGAAAGAAAAAAAAAACACGGGTAGGTGGTATACAATTATGGATGGACTGCCGAGTGCCGACACAGAGGTAGCTACAGCCGTGAACTACCGTACTGTGTCTGCTGCGACTGGATGATAAATAATGATATAAAAAATATATATATATCACTACTGCAGCCGGACAGGTATATATTATATAATGACGGACCTGCTGGACACTGTCTGTCAGCAGAATGAGTTTTTTATAGAATAAAAAAAAAAACACCACACAAGTCACACGACGAGTGTTTAACTTTTTCAGGCAATCACAATATAGTATACTACTAACTATACTGGTGGTCAGTGTGGTCAGGTCACTGGTCAGTCACACTGGCAGTGGCACTCCTGCAGCAAAAGTGTGCACTGTTTAATTTTAATAATATGTACTCCTGGCTCCTGCTATAACCTATAACTGGCACTGCACCCCAGTCTCCCCCACAATTATAAGCTGTGTGAGCACAGTCAGATATATACATAGATGATGCAGCACACTGGGCTGAGCAGTGCACACAGATATGGTATGTGACTGAGTCACTGTGTATCGTTTTTTTCAGGCAGAGAACGGATTATATTAAATAAAACTGCACTGTCTGGTGGTCACTGTGGTCAGTCACTACTAAACTCTGCACTCTCTACAGTACTCCTAAGCTCCAGTAAATCAAGTGTCTCTGTCTCAAATCAATCTCACTCTCTCTCTTCTAATCTAAATGGAGAGGACGCCAGCCACGTCCTCTCCCTATCAATCTCAATGCACGTGTGAAAATGGCGGCGACGCGCGGCTCCTTATATAGAATCCGAGTCTCGCGATAGAATCCGAGCCTCGCGAGAATCCGACAGCGTCATGATGACGTTCGGGCGCGCTCGGGTTAACCGAGCAAGGCGGGAAGATCCGAGTCGCTCGGACCCGTGAAAAAAAACATGAAGTTCGGGCGGGTTCGGATTCCGAGGAACCGAACCCGCTCATCTCTAACACACACACACACTAAAAGTTTGGTGTGGGTTCTCTGCCATGTGTTCAGTGAAGCAAGCAGTATGTGAGGATACAGAGTTAATGTAACACTCTGTTACTGTAGACGCCTGGCACATCCAGCACTCAAGAGGGGGCAAAAACGGCAAGGCAAATAGTTCATACGTTCGTAATTTTGCAAGCAGCATTTCAAGGGGACTTTTAAACTTACCCCTATGTGAGCAACACTGAATAGGGTGTGTACTTCTGTGTCTGGCAGGCATTCAACCAATTGTCTTACAAGCACTTTTGGGGTCATTCCGACCTGATGGCACGCTAGCTATATTTTGTAGTGCTGCGATCAGATAGTCGCCGCCTATGGGGGAGTGTATTTTCGCTTTGCAAGTGTGCGAACGTATGTGCAGCCGAGCGATACAAAAAAGTTTTGTGCAGCTTCTGAGTAGTGATGAGCGGGTTCGGTTTCCGAGAAACCGAACCCACCCGAGCTTTACCTTTTTTACACGGGTCCGAGCAGACTCGGATCCTCCCGCCTTGCTCGGCTAACCCGAGCGCGCCCGAACGTCATCATCCCGCTGTCGGATTCTCGCGAGATTCGGATTCTATATAAGCAGCCGCGCGTCGCCGCCATTTTTTAACACGTGCATTGAGATTGATAGGGAGAGGACGTGGCTGGCATCCTCTCCGTTTATATACGAGACAGTTGATCTGATTGCTTTGCTTGTTTATTTTACTATTGTGGGGAGGATTGGGGAGCAGCTGTTAGGAGGAGTACAGTGCAGAGTTTTGCTGATAGTGACCACCAGTTTTTTATCCGTTCTCTTCTCTCCCTGAAAAAAACGCTCCATACCATATCTGTGCTCAGTGTGCTGCATGATATATCTGTGCTGAGTGCTCACACTGCTTAATTGTGGGGACTGGGGAGCAGCTATAGCAGGAGGACAGTGCAGAGTTTTGCTGACAGTGACCACCAGTATACGTTTGTCTGCCTGAAAAACACTCCTGTGGCTTTTTTTTTTATACTAGTAGTTTAGCAGTTTGCTGACAGTGTCCACCAGGTCCATTATACTGTATATAGCAGTACGGTAGGCCACTGCTGTACCTACCTCTGTGTCGTCACTCGTCATCCATAAAGTATACTATCCATCCATCTACATTGTATACCTGTGGTGGCTTTTTTTTATACTAGTAGTTTAGCAGTCTGCTGACAGTGTCCACCAGGTCCATTATACTGTATATAGCAGTACGGTAGGCCACTGCTGTACCTACCTCTGTGTCGTCACTCGTCATCCATAAAGTATACTATCCATCCATCTACATTGTATACCTGTGGTGGCTTTTTTTTATACTAGTAGTTTAGCAGTCTGCTGACAGTGTCCACCAGGTCCATTATACTGTATATAGCAGTACGGTAGGCCACTGCTGTACCTACCTCTGTGTCGTCACTCGTCATCCATTAAGTATACTATCCATCCATCTACATTGTATACCTGTGGTGGCTTTTTTTTTTATACTAGTAGTTTAGCAGTCTGCTGACAGTGTCCACCAGGTCCATTATACTGTATATAGCAGTACGGTAGGCCACTGCTGTACCTACCTCTGTGTCGTCACTCGTCATCCATAAAGTATACTATCCATCCATCTACATTGTATACCTGTGGTGGCTTTTTTTTTATACTAGTAGTTTAGCAGTCTGCTGACAGTGTCCACCAGGTCCATTATACTGTATATAGCAGTACGGTAGGCCACTGCTGTACCTACCTCTGTGTCGTCACTCGTCATCCATAAAGTATACTATCCATCCATCTACATTGTATACCTGTGGTGGCTTTCTTTTTTATACTAGTAGTTTAGCAGTCTGCTGAGTGTCCACCAGGTCCATTATACTGTATATAGCAGTACGGTAGGCCACTGCTGTACCTACCTCTGTGTTGTCACTCGTCATCCATTAAGTATACTATCCATCCATCTACATTGTATACCTGTGGTGCCTTTTAGTTGTGCGCATTAAAATATGGAGAACAAAAATGTGGAGGTTAAAAAAATAGGGAAAGATCAAGATCCACTTCCACCTCGTGCTGAAGCTGCTGCCACTAGTCATGGCCGAGACGATGAAATGCCATCAACGTCGTCTGCCAAGGCCGATGCCCAATGTCATAGTACAGAGCATGTAAAATCCAAAACACAAAAGATCAGTAAAATGCCTCAAAAATCAAAATTAAAAGCGTCTGAGGAGAAGCGTAAACTTGCCAATATGCCATTTACGACACGGAGTGGCAAGGAACGGCTGAGGCCCTGGCCTATGTTCATGGCTAGTGGTTCAGCTTCACATGAGGATGGAAGCACTCATCCTCTCGCTAGAAAAAAGAAAAGACTTAAGCTGGCAAAAGCACAGCAAAGAACTGTGCGTTCTTCGAAATCACAAATCCCCAAGGAGAGTCCAATTGTGTCGGTTGCGATGCCTGACCTTCCCAACACTGGACGGGAAGAGCTTGCGCCTTCCACCATTTGCACGCCCCCTGCAAGTGCTGGAAGGAGCACCCGCAGTCCAGTTCCTGATAGTCAAATTGAAAAAGTCAGTGTTGAAGTACACCAGGATGAGGATATGGGTGTTGCTGGCGCTGGGGAGGAAATTGACAAGGAGGATTCTGATGGTGAGGTGGTTTGTTTAAGTCAGGCACCCGGGGAGACACCTGTTGTCCGTGGGAGGAATATGGCCATTGACATGCCTGGTCAAAATACAAAAAAAATCAGCTCTTCGGTGTGGAATTATTTCAACACAAATGCGGACAACAGGTGTCAAGCCGTGTGTTGCCTTTGTCAAGCTGTAGTAAGTAGGGGTAAGGACGTTAACCACCTCGGAACATCCTCCCTTATACGTCACCTACAGCGCATTCATCATAAGTCAGTGACAAGTTCAAAAACTTTGGGCGACAGCGGAAGCAGTCCACTGACCAGTAAATCCCTTCCTCTTGTAACCAAGCTCCTGCAAATCACACCACCAACTCCCTCAGTGTCAATTTCCTCCTTACCCAGGAAAGCCAATAGTCCTGCAGGCCATGTTACTGGCAAGTCTGACAAGTCCTCTCCTGCCTGGGATTCCTCAGATGCATCCTTGAGTGTAACGCCTACTGCTGCTGGTGCTGCTGTTGTTGCTGCTGGGAGTCGATTGTCATCCCAGAGGGGAAGTCGGAAGACCACTTGTACTACTTCCAGTAAGCAATTGACTGTACAACAGTCCTTTGCGAGGAAGATGAAATATCACAGCAGTCATCCTGCTGCAAAGCAGATAACTCAGGCCTTGGCAGCCTGGGCGGTGAGAAACGTGGCTCCGGTATCCATCGTTAATTCAGAGGCTACTATAGACTTGATTGAGGTACTGTGTCCCCGGTACTAAATACCATCTAGGTTCCATTTCTCTAGGCAGGCGATACCGAAAATGTACACAGACCTCAGAAAAAGACTCACCAGTGTCCTAAAAAATGCAGTTGTACCCAATGTCCACTTAACCACGGACATGTGGGCAAGTGGAGCAGGGCAGACTCAGGACTATATGACTGTGACAGCCCACTGGGTAGATGTATTGCCTCCCGCTGCAAGAACAGCAGCGGCGGCACCAGTAGCAGCATCTCGCAAACGCCAACTCGTTCCTAGGCAGGCTACGCTTTGTATCACCGCTTTCCAGAATACGCACACAGCTGAAAACCTCTTACGGCAACTGAGGAAGATCATCGCAGAATGGCTTACCCCAATTGGACTCTCCTGGGGATTTGTGACATCGGACAACGCCAGCAATATTGTGCGTGCATTACATCTGGGCAAATTCCAGCACGTCCCATGTTTTGCACATACCTTGAATTTGGTGGTGCAGAATTATTTAAAAAACGACAGGGGCGTGCAAGAGATGCTGTCGGTGGCCCGAAGAATTGCGGGCCACTTTCGGCGTTCAGGCACCGCGTACAGAAGACTGGAGCACCACCAAAAATACCTGAACCTGCCCTGCCATCATCTGAAGCAAGAGGTGGTAACGAGGTGGAATTCAACCCTCTATATGCTTCAGAGGATGGAGGAGCAGCAAAAGGCCATTCAAGCCTATACATCTGGCCACGATATAGGCAAAGGAGGTGGAATGCACCTGTCTCAAGCGCAGTGGAGAATGATTTCAACGTTGTGCAAGGTTCTGCAACCCTTTGAACTTGCCACACGTGAAGTCAGTTTAGACACTGCCAGCCTGAGTCAGGTCATTCCACTTATCAGGCTTTTGCAGAAGAAGCTGGAGACATTGAAGGAGGAGCTAAAACAGAGCGATTCCGCTAGGCATGTGGGACTTGTGGATGGAGCCCTTCATTCGCTTAACCAGGATTCACGGGTGGTCAATCTGTTGAAATCAGAGCACTACATTTTGGCCACCGTGCTCGATCCTAGATTTAAAACCTACGTTGTATCTCTCTTTCCGGCAGACACAAGTCTGCAGGGGTTCAAAGACCTGCTGGTGAGAAAATTGGCAAGTCAAGCAGAACGTGACCCGTCAACAGCTGCTCCTTCACATTCTCCCGCAACTGGGGGTGCGAGGAAAAGGCTAAGAATTCCGAGCCCACCCGCTGGTGGTGATGCAGGGCAGTCTGGAGCGAGTGCTGACATCTGGTCCGGACTGAAGGACCTGCCAACGATTACTGACATGTCGTCTACTGTCACTGCATATGATTCTCTCACCATTGAAAGAATGGTGGAGGATTATATGAGTGACCGCATCCAAGTAGGCACGTCAGACAGTCCGTACGTATACTGGCAGGAAAAAGAGGCAATTTGGAGGCCCTTGCAGAAACTGGCTTTATTCTACCTAAGTTGCCCTCCCTCCAGTGTGTACTCCAAAAGAGTGTTTAGTGCAGCCGCTCACCTTGTCAGCAATCGGCGTACGAGGTTACTTCCAGAAAATGTGGAGAAGATGATGTTCATTAAAATGAATTATAATCAATTCCTCCGTGGAGACATTCACCAGCAGCAATTGACTCCAGAAAGTACACGGGGACCTGAGATGGTGGATTCCAGTGGGGACGAATTAATAATCTGTGAGGAGGGGGATGTACACAGTGAAAGGGGTGATGAATCGGACGATGATGATGAGGTGGACATCTTGCCTCTGTAGAGCCAGATTGTGCAAGGAGAGATTGATTGCTTCTTTTTTGGTGGGGGCCCAAACCAACCAGTCATTTCAGTCACAGTCGTGTGGCAGACCCTGACGCTGAAATGATGGGTTCGTTAAAGTGTGCATGTCCTGTTTATACAACATAAGGGTGGGTGGGAGGGCCCAAGGACAATTCCATCTTGCACCTCTTTTTTCTTTCATTTTTCTTTGCATCATGTGCTGTTTGGGGAGTATTTTTTTGAAGGGCCATCCTGCCTGACACTGCAGTGTCACTCCTAGATGGGCCAGGTGTTTGTGTCGGCCACTTGGGTCGCTTAGCTTAGTCACACAGCTACCTCATTGCGCCTCTTTTTTTCTTTGCATCATGTGCTGTTTGGGGACTATTTTTTTCAAGTGCCATCCTGTCTGACACTGCAGTGCCACTCCTATATGGGCCAGGTGTTTGTGTCGGCCACTTGGGTCGCTTAGCTTAGTCACACAGCTACCTCATTGCGCCTCTTTTTTTCTTTGCATCATGTGCTGTTTGGGGACTATTTTTTTCAAGTGCCATCCTGTCTGACACTGCAATGCCACTCCTAGATGGGCCAGGTGTTTGTGTCGGCCACTAGGGTCGCTTAGCTTAGTCACACAGCTACCTCATTGCGCCTCTTTTTTTCTTTGCATCATGTGCTGTTTGGGGACTATTTTTTTTCAAGTGCCATCCTGTCTGACACTGCAGTGCCACTCCTAGATGGGCCAGGTGTTTGTGTCGGCCACTTGTGTCGCTTAGCTTAGCCATCCAGCGACCTCGGTGCAAATTTTAGGACTAAAAATAATATTGTGAGGTGTTCAGAATAGACTGAAAATGAGTGGAAATTATGGTTATTGAGGTTAATAATACTATGGGATCAAAATGACCCCCAAATTCTGTGATTTAAGCTGTTTTTTAGTGTTTTTTGAAAAAAACACCCGAATCCAAAACACACCTGAATCCGACAAAAAATTTCCGGTGAGGTTTTGCCAAAACGCGTCCGAACCCAAAACACGGCTGCGGAACCGAACCCAAAACCAAAACACAAAACCCGAAAAATTTCCGGTGCACATCACTACTTCTGAGTAGCTCTGAACTTACTCAGCCGCTGCGATCACTTGAGCCTGTTCAGTCCCGGAATTGACGTTAGACACCCGCCCTGCAAACGCTTGGACACGCCTGTGTTTTTCCAACCACTCCCTGAAAACGGTCAGTTGACACCCATAAACGCCTTCTCCTATCAATCTTCTTGCGATCGGCTGTGCGAATGGATTCTTCGTTAAATTCATCGCCCAGCACCGATCCGCTTTGTACCCGGTACGACGCGCCTGTGCATTGCGGTGCATAAGCATGCACAGTTTTGACGAGTTTTGACCTGATCGCAACGCTGCAATAAAAAGCTAGCGTGCGATCAGGTCGGAATGACCCCCTTTGACCGATATGCAGGGTGGGCAACAGAAATCGTGGGGCCCAGTACACTGATATCTCTGCTCCCCCCCCCCCCTCGACATACATACTACATATATATATATAAATATACATATAAATAAAATGTAAAAAATAATATATATATATATATATATATATATATATATATATATATCTACTATATAAATAAAAGCGAAAATTTGTCCTTCTGTCTTTCTATACAAATCCACAGTTTACAACCGACGATCGTGAAATTTTACATACTGTACGAGCGTATTAAAACACGGCGGGGGCAACTAAAACAATTAGAAATCCCTAGCACCCCTAAGGGGGGAGACAGCAGCACAGAGTATATCAGGAGACAGCATAACTCCCGAATTGCTGGAGCAATGTACTCAGAAATTGTTACACATATGCCTTACAATCTGGGAACAAACACTGTGGGGGGAAAGACACCCCTAGCACCCCTAGGGGTGATGCAGCAGCACTGAGTATTTCAGCAGACAGCATAACTCTGGAATGGCTGCAGCAATTTACAGCAAACTGCTTACAGATATGACTTTGACTCTGGAAATAAACACTGTGGGGGTCAGACACCCCTAGCATCCCTAGGGATAGGACAGCAGCACAGAGTATGTCAGCAGACAGCATAACTGTGGAAGGCCTGGAGCAATTTACACCAAACTTGGTACACATTTAATTTACACTCTGGGAACAAACTCTGTGGGGGTTAGACACTCCTAGCACCTCTAGGGGTGGGTGGGACAGCAGCACAGAGTATTTCAGGAGACAGCATAACTCCCGAATGCCTGGACCAAATTACATCACACTTGGTACACAAATAACTTACAGGCTGGGAACAAACACTGTGGGGGTAAGACACTCCTAGCACCCCTAGGGGTGAGGCAGCAGCACAGAGTTTTTCAGCAGACAGCATAACTCTGGAATGCCTGGAGCAATATACACCAAACTTGCTACACATATGACTTACACTCTGGGAACAAACACTGTGGGGGTAACACACCACTAGCACCCCTAGGGATGGGACAGCAGCACAGACTATATCAGGACATGCATGATATGTCCGTGATGACAGGGCTGTATGTGACAGGGCCAGTGACATGATGTGAGGAGGGGAATGCAAGCAGCACAAACCCACACACTGAGAGTTATATAGTGGAAGTAGCACGGTCCCCCAGCAGCACAGAGTATATCAGGAGATACATAATGTGCTGCGGTATATAAGAAACTGTACAAAAATCGATAATTTCACAGGGGCACTGACATAATGTTAGGAGGAGAATGGAGGCAGCAGGAAGCCACAGACTGAGAGTTGTATAGTGGAAAGAGCAGGGTCCCTTGGGGGACCAAAAAGGGGTCCGGCAACTACTTAAAGTGCATCAGGGAAACAAGATATGCCTGTATACTAGATCTCCAACTAACGTAAACTAATGAAGAACTATAATTCTACTTTACCATCCTCATCCCATAGCGAAGCACGGGTATTCAGCCATCTACAATGTTATTTATATTGGTGGTCATTCCGAGTTGTTCGCTCGCAAGCTGCTTTTAGCAGCTTTGCACACACTAAGCCGCCACCTACTGGGAGTGAATCTTAGCATAGTAAAATTGCGAACGAAAGATTAGCAGAATTGCGAATAGACACTTCTTAGCAGTTTCTGAGTAGCTCCAGACTTACTCGGCAACTGCGATCAGTTCAGTCAGTTTCGTTCCTGGTTTGACGTCACAAACACACCCAGAGTTCGGCCAGACACTCCCCCGTTTATTCAGACACTCCCGCGTTTTTGCCAGAAACGGCAGCGTTTTTTCACACACACCCATAAAACGGCCAGTTTCCGCCCAGAAACACCCACTTCCTGTCAATCACATTACGATCACCAGAACGAAGAAAAAACCTTGTAATGCCGTGAGTAAAATACCTAACTGCATAGCAAATTTACTTGGCGCAGTCGCAGTGCGAACATTGCGCATGCGCAATTAGCGGAAAATCGCTGCGATGCGAAGAAAATTACAGAGCGAACAACTCGGAATGAGGGCCTTTATGTGTTTAATATTTACATTTATTTTTGTAAATAGACATTCTTAAAATCCCAGGTAACGCCGGGTACTCCAGCTAGTACAGTATATATAATTGCGAGCCAGACATATGTGATGATGGAGGAGGGACTCACTCACCGCAGCCAGTCTATGTGTCAATATGGACAGTGGGGGATGGGGCTGCGGGTGGTTGTTGCACTTTGTATGCCACCACAGGCTCATGTCTGGCCCCAGTTGGGAGGCAGAGCAATGGCATTTCTGGGCTGGCGCAGGGCTGCTCCTTGGAGTCAGCTGCGGTGGGGGACAGGGAGACGTACCTGCACAGCACAGCTTCATGCCCGGCACTACAGGGAGGGACCGGACCAAGTGACAGGGTAAGAGAGGGGGATCAGGGGGGGATAGGGGAAAGGTTTTTGTTAATCGACAGGCAACTATTAAAAGTATTAAAAGGCACTGGGGCCCCGTTTTTTCTGTCCCTATTCCACGTGGCCCCTCCTGTTGCTGGGTCTGCCAGGTTGCCGATATGATAAACAGTGGGGTCCTGTTGTAAGTGAAGCACGTACTGTGCAGACTCCATGCTGTTACACCTCCAGGGAAGCTCCATTCCCTGTTCCAATATGGCCACTGAAGCTACTACTGAGCATGTGTGGAGCCATCGTGAGACTGTATGATAGTTCTACAGTGGGAGACCATAGTCTTCCCTTTAGCTCCAGTGAGACCTGAGATTATCTGCTGTTTAAGATACTGTTCCAGCTACCTGGTACCCACTGTACATATACTCTCCCGCTGGTCATCTGTATAATGCTAATCTCCACTCAAGCTCTGCTCCTGCTACCAGTGTGTATAACAGTGAGTACGGCTGTACCTGATTTATCTTCAATAAACTCACTCCACTGGTTAAGTTCCTGGGCAGCTGCTGATATGTGCAGAAACTCTGCTATAGTACATCCTCAAGCCTGTGTACACATTTCTGACAGGTCCCACTTGTCCACACAGTGGAGCATGATGGCCCATGTGTCTGTGGATCAGTGGTGTAATGAGGGCTTGGCGAGAATGGCGCGTGCCCTGGGCACCAGTACAGCATGGGGATGCTTTCCAGGGAAGATGGAAAGCCGGCCGGGGGTAAGTAGAGTTCGGGAGGTGAGAGAATGACGACATGATATTGGCTGTTATTATTGATTTATATCAATGATTATGGATTTTTTTTATCGATTTTTAAACCAAACCAAAATCCGAACCAAAGGACTTGAGGCTAGTTTTGCCAAAACCTAAAACAAAACACAATGAATTAGAATAGAAACCACAACACTGGGGTCCACGTACATCTCTACTCCCTAAGAGCTGAGTCTGTACTCCCTCCATTAAGTGCCACGTTGTAGTTACAGTGGCGCACGTAGGGGGGGTTTCCGAGCACCCAGAACCCCCCCCCCCACCTAAAAAAACACATATATATTTTATTTTTTTTGCAGCATTTTGCGAGCCGAGTATTATTAATGGCTGTCTAGTGTCCTCTGCAGCTTGCTGTCTTCCTGGTGGCACTTGTAAGTGCTCAATAAAAGTTTACTTTATTTTAATTACAGTACATATATATCCATGTGCATACATATATACACATGTATATACATACATACATACATATAAGCACACACACACACACACACACACACACACACACATGATATATATACATGTGTATATGTACGTGTACTCTATGTATATATATATATATATATATATATACACACACTGCTCAAAAAAATAAAGGGAAGACTTATAGGCCCTATACACTGACCGATATTCTGAAAGATATGAACGATCTCGTTCATAAATGAACGAGAACTCATTCATATCTTTCAGTGTGGAGACTCCAGCGATGAACGATGCGCGGCCCCGCGCTCGTTCATCGCTGATCTCCCGTCGGCTGTGCATGCAGGCCAATATGGACGATCTCGTCCATATTTGCCTGCACTTCAATGCAGCCGCGTGACGGGGGGAGTGAAGAAACTTCACTCCCCCCGTCACTGCCCCCCCGCCGCCGGGTCGCTCGTCGGCCGTATCGGCCGTCGGGCACCTCGGCGGCGCATCGGGAAATGAGTAGGGCCCATTAAACAACACATCCTAGATCTGAATGAATGAAATATTCTTATTAAATACTTTGTTCTTTACATAGTTGAATGTGCTGACAACAAAATCACACAAAAATTATCAATGGAAATCAAATTTATTAACCCATGGAGGTCTGGATTTGGAGTCACACTCAAAATTAATGTGGAAAAACACACTACAGGCTGATCCAACTTTAATGTAATGTCCTTAAAACAAGTCAAAATGAGGCTCAGTAATGTGTGTGGCCTCCACGTGCCTGTATGACCTCCCTACAACGCCTGGGCATGCTCCTGATGAGGTGGCGGATGGTCTCCTGAGGGATCTCCTCCCAGACCTGGACTAAAGCATCCGCCAACTCCTGGACAGTCTGTGGTGCAATGTGGCGTTGGTGGATGGAGAGAGACATGATGTCCCAGATGTGCTCAATTGGATTCAGGTCTGGGGAACGGGCGGGCCAGTCCATAGCATCAATGCCTTCGTCTTGCAGGAACTGCTGACACACTCCAGCCACATGAGGTCTAGCATTGTCTTGCATTAGGAGGAACCCAGGGCCAACCACACCAGCATATGGTCTCACAAGGGGTCAGAGGATCTCATCTCGGTACCTAATGGCAGTCAGGCAACCTCTGGCGCGCACATGGAGGGCTGTGCGGCCCCCCAAAGAAATGCCACCCCACACCATTACTGACCCACGGCCAAACCGGTCATGCTGGAGGATGTTGCAGGCAGCAGAATGTTCTCCTTGGCATCTCCAGACTTTGTCACGTCTGTCACATGTGCTCAGTGAGAACCTGATTTCATCTGTGAAGAGCACAGGGCGCCAGTGGCGAATTTGCCAATCTTGGTGTTCTCTGGCAAATGCCAAATGTCCTACACGGTGTTGGGCTGTAAGCACAACCCCCACCTGTGGACGTCGGGACCTCATACCACCCTCATGGAGTCTGTTTCTGATTGTTTGAGTAGACACATGCACATTTGTGGCTTGCTGGAGGTCATTTTGAAGGGCTCTGGCAGTGCTCCTCCTGTTCCTCCTTGCACAAAGGCGGAGGTAGCTGTCCTGCTGCTGGGTTGTTGCCCTCCTACGGCCTCCTCCACGTCTCCTGATGTACTGGCCTGTCTCCTGGTAGCACCTCCATGCTCTGGACACTACGCTGACAGACACAGCAAACATTCTTGCCACAGCTCGCATTGATGTGCCATCCTGGATGAGCTGCACTACCTGAGCCACTTGTGTGGGTTGTAGACTCCGTCTCATGCTACCACTAGAGTGAAAGCACCGCCAGCTTTCAAAAGTGACCAAAACATCAGCCAGAAAGCATAGGAGCTGAGAAGTGGTCTGTGGTCACCACCTGCAGAACAACTCCTTTATTGGGGGTGTCTTGCTAATTGCCTATAATTTCTACCTGTTGTCTATTCCATTTGCACAACAGCATGTGAAATTGATTGTCAATCAGTGTTGCTTCTAAGTGGACAGTTTGATTTCACAGAAGTGTGATTGACTTGGAGTTACATTGTGTTGTTTAAGTGTTCCCTTTATTTTTTTGAGCAGTGTATATATATATATATATATATAATAAACAGCACAGTTTGGCACTCCCAAAAGTATGGAAATAAAGTTTGCTCCGGTGCCCTGCGTCAGTCACAGCTGAGAAATAGAGTCACACAAAAGCTGGCACTCGTGGAGACTTTTAAAGAAGACACAGATGCAGTAGCTTAAGTCAACGTTTCAGGGCTATGCCCTTTTATCAAGACCAACTGTAAACACAAAAAAGACAAACATTTATACATTACCAATGACACCTCATGTGCAGACGACCGCCGCTCTCCGGGAGACCCGCTGACGTCATGGGCGCGCGCCGGCGACCCGGCGTCTCCAGGGGGCGTGGTGTAAAAACAGTGTAAATCATCACCATGAGAACAAGTGTATGGATGCTGGAATAGGACAAAAAGGAACAGCCACAAGTGAATAGAGCGCACAATATTAGACATAGCTATATGGCCAACATTAGACATAGCTATATTGCCAATAAGATAAGTGACTGAGACCAGGAGAGTAAGACACAGGCATCTGAATATTAAACATACTCACAGCACAGGCTCTAATGTAATAAAAAGATCCTATCTGGTCACATGCATAAGCGTATCAACTTATAAATATACAAGGGCTAATTATGAATGGCTATGTAATGGGGACTGTTGGAAAATATCAACACAAATGTGCTAACCGCTCATAGGAAACATGTATAAGACAAAATGTCATTAAGACCAAACGGTTTGACTTTTTGAAGAGTATGGATCCAGCGGGATTCCTTTTGTAATAGAAGCCGACCGCGGTTGCCACCCCTAGAGTTATCAGGGACTCCATCGATTATCTTGTAGCGAATGGAGGCCAAGTTATGTTGAAGTTCTTTGAAATGACGGGCGACGGGTTGGTCAGACCCGCGTCCTTCCAGTGCGGCCCGTATACTGGAGCGATGTAAGGCAATACGGTCCTTGAACTGTCGTATGGTCTTTCCTATGTATAGGAGCCACACGGGCATTTGATGTAATATATGACGTATCGACAGGAACAAGTGAATGATTGAGTGATGCTGAACCTTTTGCCTGATCTAGGGTGGTAAAAGGAGTCGCCAGTCTCCAGACTGCTGCAGGTAGTGCAGCCTAAGCACTTATAGTTACCTGCTTTGCGAGAGAGAAAATGCGTTGGTACTGCAGGTTTCATCTTTGTGATGTCATTATGGACCACAATGTCCTTAATATTTTTACCTCTACGGAATGAGGGTAGAATCGAGGACTTGGTAAGTCTGGGTAGCTGTTTATCTTGCGTGATGATGGGCCATAGTCGTTTAGCCGTTTTCATAGCTGTGGTGCTAATAGTAGAAAAGTCTTGCGGCCAAGCAATCCGATCCTGTTTACGCCCTTTAGTAGTGTTGTGTAAGAGATTCATGCGGTCCTGTTGCAGTAATCTATCTTTGGCTTTCTTCAAGTAGTGCCATTTATACCCTCTATTGAGGAACTTACGGGCCATCTGGTCGATTTGAGAAATGGCATCTGAACGGTCCCTACAAATTCGTAGGATTCTGATAAACTGAGAATATGGCAGGCCCCACTTCAGTGCCGGAGGGTGGAAACTGGCTGCATGCAGAGAGGTGTTTCTGTCCGTTTCTTTTACAAATAGAGAGGTATGTAGACTGTGAGCATCATCTTGTCTAATAGAGACATCTAAATAGTTAATTTGCTCAAAGCTGGTGGTATAAGTAAATTTGATGGATGCATCCATTGTGTTGATGTCCTGCATAGCCTTTATGAAATTATCCTCCGTGTCAGCCCATAAAATGAAAATGTCATTGATATAGCGAAAATAGGCCTTAATCTTGTGAGCAATGGTCGAATTTGACAAAAACAAATCTTGTTCCACCTCGCACATGCATAAGTTGGCTAGGCTCGGAGCCACACAAGACCCCATAGCGCATCCGGACCTTTGTAGATAGATGCGGCCATCGAACATGAAATAGTTACGGGTCGAGGTCAGTTCAAGCAGCTGGATAAAAAAATTAATCTCTGGGCCTGTGTAATTGCTGTTACACGAAATAGCCCTCTTAATGGCCTGTAGGCCACGTTGGTGCGGGATGTTGGTGTATAGGCTGACCACATCGACCGTACACATAAGAAGTTTCTCTGGGAGTGGAGTGAGGGTAGCCAACTTGGATAGGAATGCTGTGGTATCCTTAAGGCAGGTGGTTTGACTTTGTACCACAGGCTGAAGGAAGTGGTCCAAATACTTGGACACCATGTAGTACAGGGAGTCACGGGCAGCAATTATCGGACGACCAGGAGGACTCACAGGATTCTTATGGAGCTTCGGTATGGTATAGAGCACCGGTGTAATAGGCCAATCTTGTGTGAGTGCTTCTTTAACTTTATTGTCGATAAGATGTTCCTGACTCGCTTGCTGTAAAATATCATCCAGCTCCCTTTTATACTCCACAGTGGGGTCAGTTGATAATAGTAGATACGTGGCACTGTCCTGAAGTTGATTGTAGACTTCACGCTTATATGCGGTAAGGTCCTGAACGACCACCCCCCCGCCTTTGTCGGCCGGGCGTATAACTATATCTGTATACGTACCCAGAGTTTTTCAATGCCTTATACTCAGAATTGCTGAGATTGCCCTTTTGGGGAACAAGTTGCATATCCATGTTGTCATACATGTTGCTCATGTGATTGACAAAACATTTGATGTTCGGGTTGGTTGATACTGGATCAAAAGTGGATGGTTTAGATACTGGAGCCAGTGGTGCAGGGGTAGTATTCTCCTCTCCAAAAAATTCTTTCAGACGGACTCTCCGTCCGAATTTAAAGAGGTCAACTTTATTTTGAAAGGCGTTCGGTTTTTTCATAGGGACGAAGGACAGTCCTTTATTTAGAACGGATGTTTCATCAGGAGTAAGAATACGAGTTGATAAATTGAAGACTATGTCTTCTTGCCGGTGGCCTTTTTTGAAGTTCCTCGTCCACTGTCCGCCTCGGCGGGTGTAGCGCCTTTTTTGGGAGCTCGCTTCGCCCTGAGGTCACCCCAGATGGTTTTTTTTTGGAGTTTTTTGATTGTGTTGCCTCTGCACATTCCGTGTCACTGGAGGATCTCGCACTGGAATTATCAGTGTCTAGGTTGAATTTTTTGTGACGTCTAAATTTTGGTCTTCTATCAGTAGCGGGGTTATGGTTGTAAGCCCACGCATAGACCTTCTGTTCCAAATAATCTTTGTCCACTGTAACCCGTTTGGATTTTTTGAATTGGATCAATTCTGCACGATATTTGTCTAGGTCCGCCTTATGTGTACGGTCGATGTGGTCAGCCTATACACCAACAACCCCCACCAACGTGGCCTACAGGCCATTAAGAGGGCTATTTCGTGTAACAGCAATTACACAGGCCCAGAGATTAATTTTTTTATCCAGCTGCTTGAACTGACCTTGACCCGTAACTATTTCATGTTCGATGGCCGCATCTATCTACAAAGGTCCGGATGCGCTATGGGGTCTTGTGTGGCTCCGAGCCTAGCCAACTTATTCATGTGCGAGGTGGAACAAGATTTGTTTTTGTCAAATTCGACCATTGCTCACAAGATTAAGGCCTATTTTCGCTATATCGATGACATTTTCATTTTATGGGCTGACACGGAGGATAATTTCATAAAGGCTATGCAGGACATCAACACAATGGATGCATCCATCAAATTTACTTATACCACCAGCTTTGAGCAAATTAACTATTTAGATGTCTCTATTAGACAGGATGATGCTCACAGTCTACATACCTCTCTATTTGTAAAAGAAACGGACAGAGACACCTCTCTGCATGCAGCCAGTTTCCACCCTCCGGCACTGAAGTGGGGCCTGCCATATTCTCAGTTTATCAGAATCCTACGAATTTGTAGTGACCGTTCAGATGCCATTTCTCAAATCGACCAGATGGCCCGCAAGTTCCTCAATAGTGGGTATAAATGGCACTACTTGAAGAAAGCCAAAGATAGAGTACTGCAACAGGACCGCATGAATCTCTTACACAACACTACTAAAGGGCGTAAACAGGATCGGATTGCTTGGCCGCAAGACTTTTCTACTATTAGCACCACAGCTATGAAAACGGTAAACGACTATGGCCCATCATCACGCAAGATAAACAGCTACCCGGACTTACCAAGTCCTTGATTCTACCCTCATTCCGTAGAGGTAAAAATATTAAGGACATTGTGGTCCATAATGACATCACAAAGATGAAACCTGCAGTACCAACGCATTTTCTCTCTCGCAAAGCAGGTAACTATAAGTGCTTAGGCTGCACTACCTGCAGCAGTCTGGAGACTGGCGACTCCTTTTACCACCCTAGATCAGGCAAAAGGTTCAGCATCACTCAATCATTCACTTGTTCCAGTCGATACGTCATATATTACATCAAATGCCCGTGTGGCTCCTATACATAGGAAAGACCATACGACAGTTCAAGGAGCGTATTGCCTTACATCGCTCCAGTATACGGGCCGCACTGGAAGGACGCGGGTCTGACCAACCCGTCGCCCGTCATTTCAAAGAACTTCAACATAACTTGGCCTCCATTCGCTACAAGATAATCGATGGAGTCCCTGATAACTCTAGGGGTGGCAACCGCGGTCGGCTTCTATTACAAAAGGAATCCCGCTGGATCCATACTCTTCAAACAGTCAAACCGTTTGGTCTTAATGACATTTTGTCTTATACATGTTTCCTATGAGCGGTTAGCACATTTGTGTTGATATTTTCCAACAGTCCCCATTGCATAGCCATTCATAATTAGCCCTTGTATATTTATGAGTAGATACGCTTATGCATGTGACCAGATAGGATCTTTTTATTACATTAGGGCCTGTGCTGTGAGTATATTTAATATTCAAATGCCTGTGTCTTACTCTCCTGGTCTCAGTCACTTATCTTATTGGCAATATAGCTATGTCTAATGTTGGCCATATAGCTATGTCTAATACTGTGCGCTCTATTCACTTGTGGCTGTTCCTTTTTGTCCTATTCCAGCATCCATACACTTGTTCCCATGGTGATGGTTTACACTGTTTTTACACCACGCCCCCTGGAGACGCCGGGTCGCCGTCGCCATCGCGCGCCCATGACGTCAGCGGGTCTCCCGGAGTGCGGCGGTCGTCTGCACATGAGGTGTCATTGGTAATGTATAAATGTTTGTCTTTTTTGCGTTTTTTACAGTTGGTCTTGATAAAAGGGCATAGCCCTGAAACGTTGACTTAAGCTACTGCATCTGTGTCTTCTTTAAAAGTCTCCACGAGTGCCAGCTTTTGTGTGACTCTATATATATATATATATATATATACACATGTTTAATATGCTATGGGTATATGTATATGTATATATATATATATATATATATATATATATGTGATACCCTGAAACTGCAGCCCAAATCAACTGTGGCACTACAGGTGCCAGCATGACTTTAATAAAAGTAAAATGTTTGCTGGAGTTGCATAAGCACTGTGCCAGCAGCCTACAGCTTGCAGCACAGAAGGAGTTAACAGCACAGCTCATAGCAATACAGATCAGTCTGCAAAATGCAAAGTGCATGACTCACCCATTTGCAAACTAAGAGCGGGAAATCCCAGATAGAATGTGGTCCTGGGAATGCAAAGTTATAAAAGGGTTGTCCTGCAGCAGCCTGGAGAAGAGTGAGCTGAGGAGAGTGAGCAGGCAGTGAGGAGACTGAGAGAACAGTGAGCTGAGGTGATCGGGGCAGAGGCGGGAAGACGGAGAGAGAGAGGATCGCGGTGTGAGGGGAACGAAGAGAGCGCGCCCACCCGCCAGACTCGCTGCTGCCTGCCACGGCCGGAGCAAAGGAACAACACCACCGCGTGTACAAGAGAGGGAAGTGGCTCAGGTCACAGAGGCTTCCTGACACCTGCCCATCATCAAAGACGCCACGGCACAAGGGCTCGAGATCCGGAAGGGGGGAGATCGCGTGGGAAGAGAATTCCCCTAACAACAGTCATACGGGAGAGGCTGCAGTGACTGGGAGCACGGCTGCAGACAGCAGGAGCACCGAATATACCGCAGGTACTCTCACTTATCCCCAATATCCCAGCTATCCGGGTTACAGGAACCCCAAGTACAGAAGTACTGTACCTGGGTCTTCATAGATGTTTCCATGTAAAGTAGAGGGTTATCATTAACTGCCGCCTGTCAGAAAAGGGGGACGCCCCTAACCCTAAACAGCTCCGTCAAAGACTCTCCCTATGTAATAGCGCCTCCTAACGGGTCCATGTTATGACCTTCACACTTATACTGCACCCGGTTGTTACAGCACAGTTTAACAAAAGGTAACAGGACTGTGCAAACCCCTGTTCTTACTGTGCAAACCCCTGTTCTTACTGTGCAAGCCAGAACTGGTCTGTTTACTAGTTTATATCACTGGATGATAATTGACTTACCTTTCTGTGGATACAAATGCGGTTGGTACCGTGAATCATTACTGCTGTTCTGTATTATGGAGAAAGTGGTTTTGCATGCCTGTTTACAACTGTTTACCTTGCGTCCACTGACGCCTCCTTAGAAGTCCTCTGTTTCAGTATAAGCAGTCTATTAGAGAGACATTGGCCGCAAACGCCTCTGGGGCGCAGGAACTGAACGTTACGGTCCAGCATATAACGCCCCCCTCGTGGACAGTTTAGGGATGGCTCCAGCGTTACTGCCAGGACATACTTTACCCTAATAGGACATTATCCTCCAAATGATTGGTAGTACGGGTGAAGTATTTGATTGTTTGATTTGGTCAAAGTTATACCTTCGAGGTGTTAAAACTGTGAATGTTGTTATAAGACAGGGAAAGACTCAGGTTATTGTAATAATGTTCAACCTATGCAACTGTGTTTAATGAAAATTGAGTTACAGCGGTGACTGATATCGTCAGTGCAATAAATGGTTGTCACCGTCTCCATGTGTCGTGGTCCTTGAGCACATTGGGTTTGGGTTGCCCTTCCGGGGTTCTCCTGGTCCTTCTGCCCCAGCCTTACAGGTGAGGAGAAGAATAGACGCTGGCCAAGACATCGTTGAAGAGTGGATACGGCCGATTACGAGACCGACAGAGTTTCAGGTACGAACCCTTTTATAGAGATATTACACTTGGCGTCCGCGAACAGGATCGTTTCAAGATGTCGAACCCAGATGTTCCGGAGTCGTCCTCGGCACAGGGACAACCACCAGCGGCACCCGGAAATCCGACAGGGACAACGGCATCACCGATCACCATGCCATATTACTTTGGGGCCTCATGGTTGCCGACATATGCAGGAAAACAAGTCCCTGGCTCAAGTACTTTCAAGGCATTCAAAGACAAAATGCTCTCCATGTTCCGCCTATATACGCTCATGGAAGAACAAAAAGTAGAGATCCTGAAGGGACAATTAACCGGCCCAGCACTGAGGGAGGTAGAAGCATGGGAGGATACGGAGAAGAAGAGTGCAGATGGTATACTCCAGAAATTAAGGAACATATTTGAATGCAGAACGGTAGCAGAACTAAAGTGCCGTCTGTACGCAAGAAAGCAACGACCAGGCGAATCTCTACGGGAGTTTGCACTAGGCCTACAGGAAGCCTTGAGAGCTGTACGAACACTAGATCCACTGGATGCCGGACTGACCGATGACACCCTAATTAATTTATTTATGGAAGGAGCACAAGGTGAAGCAATTCGGTCACAATTACGAATGTGGAAACGCCAAAAACCGGACAGTTCCTTCTCTGCATTTAAAGAAGATGTTCTACAGATCTTAGGAATGAATCAGGGCAACGAGGCTGAAGACGACGAGACACCAAGGAAAGTGGACGAAGAAAGCCTCCAGAGCATCCCTTCGTACAAGAATGTAGACACCACTACCCGAGCGGGGGCAGTCCTTCAGCAGGCACAGGCCCCAACAGGGCCAGACCCTATCGAAACCCTTAACCGACAGATGTCAGAAATGACGCTCAGCCTGTCTCGGATGAGCCAGAAGCTGGAAGAACTCGGCAAAGAACCAAGTGGAAGCCGACGCAGAGAAGGGCGTCAAGAACGCGGTGGAAGACGCCACCCTCGATGGGAGGTCACGAGGGAGTCAGGCCGAAGGCCTACCGATCGGTTTGACCCACAGGGTCGACCGATTTGTAGGGGATGTCACCAGAGCGGACACATCGAACGGAACTGCCCACTTGACCCTTTAAACGGGGGGACCCCGAGGCGAGGGACCGACCCTCGGGAGGAGAACCACTGACAGGTCCGCCATCGCGGGATTGGTGGCCCCAGTATGTAGGAGAGTGCCCTCACCTGAACATCCGCATCAATGGGATCGAGATACCAGCTCTCTTGGATACGGGCTCACAAGTCTCTACAATCCGATTCACGGAGTTCCTCCAACACTGGGACGAAGCTACCAAGTGTCCCCACCCACTACATGGCTCCACTTGCTAGCCAGCAATGGACAACCCATCGCCTTCCAAGGCTACTGGGAAGCCGACGTGGAAGTAGGAAACGCCGCCCTGACCCGCCAAGGATACCTCATCACCACGGCGCCCAACGCACACTTGCCACCCGTGATCCTAGGCATGAACATTCTGCGAAACTGTCCAGAGGAACTAGTAGAAGCCCTGCGACACGAGATGAAGACCGCGACCCCTAAGGAGCGAAAGGCCCTGCAACAGACCGTCAAAGTACTAGAGGGCCGAAGGAAATTCATTAATGGTCAGGGTGAGATTGGAAAAGCCCGAATCACCGACCGCCAACCTGTTCTGTTGAAACCGAATTCGGAGCAAGTGGTGTGGTGCAAAACGAGAATTGGTCCGGGGGGAAGAAACTATGAGGCTCTGGTGGAACCCTGTGACCGGGACGGACAACAGCCGTTCGCTGTGGCGAGGACACTAGCCAAGGTGGTACACGGGAGGGTACCAGTCCGTCTTCTGAACCCACACTCGTATGCCATCAGACTCTACAAGTATTGTCCAGTGGCGAAGGTCAGTTGGATCGACTTCCAAGACATCGTGAGACAGGGGGTAACCATGGCTCAATCAGGAGCGGCAGACGGCGAAAAGTCGGCGGCTGAGGAAGAACCCCCATGGTGGGCCGAGATCCAGATTGGCGATGTTGACACCCCCACTGACCAAAGAGATGGAATATTACAGCTGGTGCGACGCAACGTTGCTGCATTCAGCCAACACCCTTCGGATTTTGGTCAAGCGGAAGAAGTGTATCATCACATTCCCACCGGGACAACCCCTCCTATCAAGGAACGCCACCGACCCCTCCCCCCAACTATGTACCAGCCAGTGAGGAACATGATTGCGGAAATGAAAGAGGCTGGAGTCATCCGTGAAAGCCACAGCCCATGGGCCGCTCCACTGGTGATAGTGAAGAAGAAGGACGGTAGCCTGCGCTTCTGCGTAGATTATCGCAGGCTCAATGCTGCAACCCACAAAGACGCCTATCCGCTTCCCCGAATCGAAGAATCTCTGACAGCCTTGAAGACGGCGGCGTATTTCTCCACACTGGACCTCACCAGCGGCTACTGGCAGGTCCAAATGGCCCCTGAAGACATTGAGAAGACGGCCTTCACTACGCCAATGGGCTTATTCGAATTCCTAAGGATGCCATTTGGACTCTGCAACGCCCCGGCCACCTTCCAACGTGTCATGGAGCATTGTCTCGGACACCGCAACTTCGAGATGGTCCTGCTGTACCTCGACGATGTGATAATCTTCTCCAGAAACTACGAGGACCATCTGCGACATTTGGAAGAAGTGTTCCAACAGTTGATCCACTGCGGCCTGAAGCTTAAACCGAGCAAATGTCACCTGCTCAAGCCCAAGGTCCAGTATCTGGGGCATGTCGTCAGCGCTGAGGGCGTGATGCCCGATCCGGAGAAGATCAGAATCGTTCAGGACTGGCCAGTCCCCAAGACCGTCAGAGATGTCCGAAGCTATTTGGGATTTGTGGGGTACTATCGACGCTTCATTGAACAATTTGCCACAGTGGCAGCCCCGTTGCACGAATTACTCAGAGGCCAATCGGGTCATGAGCGAAGAGGGTCGTCCCTGGTATGTTGGGGAGAGGAACAGCAGCGAGCCTTTCATCGGTTGAAAACGTCCTTAATCGAAGCCCCGTTGTTGGCCTATCCCGATTATGAACAACCATTTCAAGTTTACACAGACGCTAGTCACCGGGGTTTAGGGGCCGTACTCTCCCAGGTGCAGGACGGGCGGGAAAGAGTGATTGCATACGCCAGCCGGGGCCTCCGCAAGACCGAGCGTAACTGTGAGAATTACAGCGCATTTAAGCTAGAGTTACTCGCCCTCATCTGGGCCGTCACCGAGAAGTTTAAACACTATCTGGCCGCCACGCCGTTCGTCATCATGACGGACAATAACCCGCTGGCACATCTGTCCACTGCTAAGCTCGGAGCCCTGGAACAGAGATGGGTATCCCGATTAGCAAATTTCCAGTACACCGTATCCTACCGAAGTGGGAAGTCCAACGGGAACGCCGATGCCCTCTCCCGATTACCCACCGTGGACATTACAGAGGAAGATAGAGATGTGGATGAGGATGTCGAAACCCCGGTGTTTAAAGTCTCTCAAAAGGGACAAACGGTCACGTCAGACCCCCTATCCATCACCGGACCTCCACGAGTGGAGAATGCCCTACTGGATGCTCCCACAGTCGACTGGCGCGAGAAGCAGCGGAAGAATCCAGTGCTGAGGGAACTTGTGGCCTTGTTGTACCAGCGGCGCCCATTGACCCGGGCCCAACGGGATAAAGCCGACCCGGAATTGATAAAGTTACTACGGCATAGGGACCGCATTCACTTGGAGGAGGGGATCCTAGTGCGTACCAGCATAGATCCAAGTACCCACCAACCAGTCACTCAGGTGGTTGTATCCAAAGATCAAGCTGCTCTTCTGCTCACGGCCTACCATGACAAGTCCGGGCACTTCGGCACACAAAAGACTGAAGCTATCCTACGCACACGGTATTTCTGGGTGGGCATGCGAGAAGATGTAGAAAGATGGTGCCGTGACTGTGTTCCATGCACAAGGAAAAGGCAGGCCGACATTACCCAAAAGGATCCTCTGCATCCCATTAAGAGTCAACATCCACTACAAATTGTTGCCCTGGACCACGTGAAATTGGAGCCGAGCACCAATGGATATCTGTATGCCCTTACAATAACGGACCATTACAGTAAATTCCTAGTAGCCGTCCCGGCCAAAGACCTCACTGCAAAAACCACTGCTGAACTGTTTTTGAAGCACTTTGCCAGGCCCTATGGGTATCCAGACTGCATCTTGACCGACCAAGGACCTGCCTTTGAGTCGCAGTTGTTTCACGAACTGTGTTCCTACTACGGCTGTCGGAAAGCACGGACCACAGCCTATCACCCACAGGGGAATGGATTGTGCGAAAGAGCTAACCAGACCCTCATCGGGATGCTCCGGAGCCTCGTGGCAGAAGATCGCACCAAGTGGCCGACCGTACTCCCCGAATTAACCTATCTTTACAACAACACTGAACATTGCTCTACCGGCTTCACACCGTACTACCTCATGTTCGGCCGACGAGGCAAATTACCCCAGGACCTGGAATTGACCCCTGCTGTGGTCCCTCCCATCGACCCAAAGACCGACTGGGTCCGTGAGCACCAGCGGAGGATAGAAGCTGCCCGAGAAATTGTAATAAAAAGAATTGAGCATGCCCAGCAGCGCCAAGAGATAAACTACAATGCCCACATCCGACCGGAGGCACTGAAGACTGGGGACCTTGTCTGGAAGAAACGGAATCACCGTACCAGCAAGCTTGACGCTATGTGGGAAAGTTGCCCGTACGTCGTGATCAGTGTTCCTGAGGGCGACCGATACACCTACAAGATCCGTAAGGGCCCGGAAGGTCCAGTCAGCGTGGTACCAAGAGACCAACTCAAGCTCTGTACCGTAGAGTTACCAATGAGAAGCGCAGATCCACCTGTGGCAGAGGGACGGGAGACCCTAGGGGGCATACCCTTACACGATCCCATGGAGCTCTTAGTGTTTATGGGTGGACTACCACCACCGCATTCAGCCTCACCCATAACGCCAAACCCGGTGTTCAATGGGCCTGTTGAAGACCAGGATCGGCCTAGCCTAATTACCGCTCCTGACGAGAGCGACATCCCTGGGGTTGAGACCAGAAGGTCAGGACGCAGCACCCAGGGTGTCCCGCCTTTAAGGTATAGGGAGTAAACTGTTAACCGTTTCCACTGTATACTTATATCCGATTTGTTTACACCTGTTTATTGTTATGCTTAAATTGAGATTTATATTAGCGACTTTGGCTTGCTGCCATAGGCGTGAGGACACGCAAGATTTTAGCTGGGGTGCATGTGATACCCTGAAACTGCAGCCCAAATCAACTGTGGCACTACAGGTGCCAGCATGACTTTAATAAAAGTAAAATGTTTGCTGGAGTTGCATAAGCACTGTGCCAGCAGCCTACAGCTTGCAGCACAGAAGGAGTTAACAGCACAGCTCATAGCAATACAGATCAGTCTGCAAAATGCAAAGTGCATGACTCACCCATTTGCAAACTAAGAGCGGGAAATCCCAGATAGAATGTGGTCCTGGGAATGCAAAGTTATAAAAGGGTTGTCCTGCAGCAGCCTGGAGAAGAGTGAGCTGAGGAGAGTGAGCAGGCAGTGAGGAGACTGAGAGAACAGTGAGCTGAGGTGATCGGGGCAGAGGCGGGAAGACGGAGAGAGAGAGGATCGCGGTGTGAGGGGAACGAAGAGAGCGCGCCCACCCGCCAGACTCGCTGCTGCCTGCCACGGCCGGAGCAAAGGAACAACACCGCCGCGTGTACAAGAGAGGGAGGTGGCTCAGGTCACAGAGGCTTCCTGACACCTGCCCATCATCAAAGACGCCACGGCACAAGGGCTCGAGATCCGGAAGGGGGGAGATCGCGTGGGAAGAGAATTCCCCTAACAACAGTCATACGGGAGAGGCTGCAGTGACTGGGAGCACGGCTGCAGACAGCAGGAGCACCGAATATACCGCAGGTACTCTCACTTATCCCCAATATCCCAGCTATCCGGGTTACAGGAACCCCAAGTACAGAAGTACTGTACCTGGGTCTTCATAGATGTTTCCATGTAAAGTAGAGGGTTATCATTAACTGCCGCCTGTCAGAAAAGGGGGACGCCCCTAACCCTAAACAGCTCCGTCAAAGACTCTCCCTATGTAATAGCGCCTCCTAACGGGTCCATGTTATGACCTTCACACTTATACTGCACCCGGTTGTTACAGCACAGTTCAACAAAAGGTAACAGGACTGTGCAAACCCCTGTTCTTACTGTGCAAACCCCTGTTCTTACTGTGCAAGCCAGAACTGGTCTGTTTACTAGTTTATATCACTGGATGATAATTGACTTACCTTTCTGTGGATACAAATGCGGTTGGTACCGTGAATCATTACTGCTGTTCTGTATTATGGAGAAAGTGGTTTTGCATGCCTGTTTACAACTGTTTACCTTGCGTCCACTGACGCCTCCTTAGAAGTCCTCTGTTTCAGTATAAGCAGTCTATTAGAGAGACATTGGCCGCAAACGCCTCTGGGGCGCAGGAACTGAACGTTACGGTCCAGCATATAACGCCCCCCTCGTGGACAGTTTAGGGATGGCTCCAGCGTTACTGCCAGGACATACTTTACCCTAATAGGACATTATCCTCCAAATGATTGGTAGTACGGGTGAAGTATTTGATTGTTTGATTTGGTCAAAGATATACCTTCGAGGTGTTAAAACTGTGAATGTTGTTATAAGACAGGGAAAGACTCAGGTTATTGTAATAATGTTCAACCTATGCAACTGTGTTTAATGAAAATTGAGTTACAGCGGTGACTGATATCGTCAGTGCAATAAATGGTTGTCACCGTCTCCATGTGTCGTGGTCCTTGAGCACATTGGGTTTGGGTTGCCCTTCCGGGGTTCTCCTGGTCCTTCTGCCCCAGCCTTACAGGTGAGGAGAATAATAGACGCTGGCCAAGACATCGTTGAAGAGTGGATACGGCCGATTGCGAGACCGACAGAGTTTCAGGTACGAACCCTTTTATAGAGATATTACATATATAGGAGTATATACAGTATACATATATATGTAGATATGTATATTTGTGTATATCAGTGGTTTCCAAACTTTTTTGAATCACGGCGCCCTAGAATATCAGAATTTTTTTCACGGCACCCCTAGGCCAAAAATTTTTTATTGAGAAATTAGAAAGAAATATTACATTAAGTAGATCGCGTTTATAGGTCTTTGGTTAACTCTTATTAACCGTGGTCACAGGCCTTTTCATGCACCCCTGTGTAATCTCAATTGTTCTAAACCTGTGTCAGCTGCTCCTTAGTAATTTATCGGCCAGTGTCAGGTGACTAGTATGCCTTTAAAAGCCGTAAGATATGTGGCAGGCATACATTAAACCTAGTGGGCATATTTGCAGTTATATTATGTGTGATACAGTTGCCAGGTTGTAATTTTTAAGGCTTTGTGATAGTGTAGGACCTGCATGAAGGTGGGGTACCTTGGCGAGCGGTATGCAGGCTTCCGTGCATTGGCCAATTCACTAATGCCCCTTTCACATCGCACAAATAACCCGGTATCGACACGGCATATCGAACCGGGTCAGTGTGCGATGTGAAAGGTCCTTTGACGATTTAGCGGGTCGCCTGACCCGGTAATTCAACCCGGTAAAAAAGAAGGGTTTTACCCGGGTTGATTACCGGGTCAGGTGCGGTGTGAATGGGAGCCGTGTCGATGCAACACGGTTCCCATTCACAGCATAGGGAGAGGCGGCGCAGGAGATGAGCTCATCTCCCAGCGCCGCCTCCACCCCCGCCCCTGCTGCTGCTGCTCCCTCCGCTGCTATGGCAACCGACCCGGTATATTGCCGGGTCGGAAAGCCAGCAGCGGAGCGCAAATGCCGGATCCCACCCGGTAAGTACACGTTTGTCTTAACGGGTAGGATCCGGCATTTGCGGTGTGAATGCGGTAAAACTAAACCCCCATCATTTATTTATTGATGTTGTGAGGACAAGTGAGCTTGCTATGGTGAGTGCTGAATTTTCTATTTGTATATATATATATATACAGACACACTAGTTGTACAGACCCAGCATATACTGGGTCACCTCAGTCCCCACCCCTGTGCTTGGCTACACCCAGTTCTGGAACCCCCCCTCATGCAAATCCTGCGTTTACCACTGAGTTACAGTTCCAGCAGCAGTATTGTACATGCAGGTATTTCATGGTACAGTAGAGGTGCCACTGCTGCTTAGTAGATCAGTGTATGGTATGTTGGAACATCTTAGCAGCAGTACACTAGTTTAATAAGGTCTCCTAATACAGCGTCTTATTCTGAATGCCAGTGACATTACACAGTAAGTATTCTGCATTAGAAAGATAGAACATTTATTTTCTCTATGAATCTTGAGAGCCCCGTGCTGAACCCATGACCCTCTGCACAAAGTTGCTGTCAGACATTTGGCAGAGAATTGCTGCAGCTTTCGTTGATGGTAATCTGACCTCTATAATAAGAGATTTCCTTTAGGCATAAACAATTTTTTTTTAAAAACCCTGTCATAAGCAATCAGTTTTTCTGCACTGCTAATAGGAGTAAAAGAGGGAAGTTGGGACATCCAGAGTACATTGCTGTTTTGTGTACTTCTGAATGATCATATATTATTAATGATATGGCTATTTTTATATATTGTGCATTTTAATACTCCAATATGTACTGTATATGGAATTTCCATTGTTACCTACAAATGGTGTATATAAGGTTACCTACCAAAGCTGCTGATTGGCTGTGTATCCAGCTGCAGTGACATTCAGGGCAGACAAGGGTGCAGACACGGGTTCAGTGTGAAAGGAGTCGTTGCGGGAGCTTTGACCTGGGACCTACCCAACGAGTTCAATAACCCGAGTCAAAGCCCAGGTTTTGGTGTGAAAGTGCTATAAGGGTAAAAAACAGAGCTCGGCTACCTCATACTTTATATCACATGTCCTCCACACCGATTAGATTGTAAGCTCATGCGGGCAGTACCATCTTTACCCTCTATTTCATGTCATTGTATGTAACTAGTTTGTGTCATTAGACGGGATGTACTAAGCATTGCATCCGCACTGCAGTACAACATCCCGCCACATATTAATTGCATGTGTACGTACAGTACATATGTAGTATTACATAGCACAGCTCTCCTGATGAGAGCTGTCCTTTGCAAACACAAGACTTCTAGGTTGTGGACCTGGGAGCCCTGCAGCGGCCGCAACCTTATCCCTCTCAGGGGGAATTAAAAAGAGAAGCCCATAGGCTTTTAGTGGGTAACGCTAACCAAAGATGGTGATACCCATTGGGTCCAAGCTCCGGACTGTGTCACATTCTGGAGCTTGGTACATATGAGAATGCGGTAAAAACTCTGAAAATGGGATTTTTTGCTTTAGTTGTTCAATATGTCAGAGCTTTATAAAAAGAGATAACAACTAGGGATGTGCACTTGAAATTTTTCGGGTTTTGTGTTTTGGTTTTGGGTTCGGTTCCGCGGCCGTGTTTTGGGTTCGAACGCGTTTTGGCAAAACCTCACCGAATTTTTTTTGTCGGATTCGGGTGTGTTCTGGATTCGGGTGTTTTTTTCAAAAAACCCTAAAAAACAGCTTAAATCATAGAATTTGGGGGTCATTTTGATCCCATAGTATTATTAACCTCAATAACCATAATTTCCACTCATTTTCAGTCTATTCTGAACACCTCACACCTCACAATATTATTTTTAGTCCTAAAATTTGCACCGAGGTCGCTGTATGGCTAAGCTAAGCGACCCAAGTGGCCGACACAAACACCTGGCCCATCTAGGAGTGGCACTGCAGTGTCAGGCAGGATGGCCCTTCAAAAAATACTCCCCAAACAGCACATGACGCAAAGAAAAAAAGAGGCGCAATGAGGTAGCTGTGTGAGTAAGCTAAGCGACCCTAGTGGCCGACACAAACACCTGGCCCATCTAGGAGTGGCACTGCAGTGTCAGGCAGGATGGCCCTTCCAAAAAATACTCCCCAAACAGCACATGACGCAAAGAAAAAAAGAGGCGCAATGAGGTAGCTGTGTGAGTAAGCTAAGCGACCCTAGTGGCCGACACAAACACCTGGCCCATCTAGGAGTGGCACTGCAGTGTCAGGCAGGATGGCCCTTCCAAAAAATACTCCCCAAACAGCACATGACGCAAAGAAGAAAAAAAGAAAAAAGAGGTGCAAGATGGAATTGTCCTTGGGCCCTCCCACCCACCCTTATGTTGTATAAACAGGACATGCACACTTTAACCAACCCATCATTTCAGCGACAGGGTCTGCCACACGACTGTGACTGAAATGACTGGTTGGTTTGGGCCCCCACCTAAAAAAGAAGCAATCTCTCCTTGCACAAACTGGCTCTACAGAGGCAAGATGTCCACCTCATCATCATCATCGTCCGATTCATCACCCCTTTCACTGTGTACATCCCCCTCCTCACAGATTATTAATTCGTCCCCACTGGAATCCACCATCTCAGATCCCCGTGTACTTTCTGGAGGCAATTGCTGCTGGTGAATGTCTCCATGGAGTAATTGATTATAATTCATTTTAATGAACATCATCTTCTCCACATTTTCTGGAAGTAACCTCGTACGCCGATTGCTGACAAGGTGAGCGGCGGCACTAAACACTCTTTCGGAGTACACACTGGAGGGAGGGCAACTTAGGTAGAATAAAGCCAGTTTGTGCAAGGGCCTCCAAATTGCCTCTTTTCCCTGCCAGTATACGTACGGACTGTCTGACGTGCCTACTTGGATGCGGTCACTCATATAATCCTCCACCATTCTTTCAATGGTGAGAGAATCATATGCAGTGACAGTAGACGACATGTCAGTAATCGTTGGCAGGTCCTTCAGTCCGGACCAGATGTCAGCATCAGCAGTCGCTCCAGACTGCCCTGCATTACCGCCAGCGGGTGGGCTCGGAATTCGTAGCCTTTTCCTCGCACCCCCAGTTGCGGGAGAATGTGAAGGAGGAGATGTTGACAGGTCGCGTTCCGCTTGACTTGACAATTTTCTCACCAGCAGTTCTTTGAACCCCTGCAGACTTGTGTCTGCCGGAAAGAGAGATCCAACGTAGGTTTTAAATCTAGGATCGAGCACGGTGGCCAAAATGTAGTGCTCTGATTTCAACAGATTGACCACACGTGAATCCTGGTTAAGCGAATGAAGGGCTCCATCCACAAGTCCCACATGCCTAGCGGAATCGCTCTGTTTTAGCTCCTCCTTCAATGCCTCCAGCTTCTTCTGCAAAAGCCTGATGAGGGGAATGACCTGACTCAGGCTGGCAGTGTCTGAACTGACTTCACGTGTGGCAAGTTCAAAGGGTTGCAGAACCTTGCACAATGTTGAAATCATTCTCCACTGCGCTTGAGTCAGGTGCATTCCCCCTCCTTTGCCTATATCGTGGGCAGATGTATAGGCTTGAATGGCCTTTTGCTGCTCCTCCATCCTCTGAAGCATATAGAGGGTTGAATTCCACCTCGTTACCACCTCTTGCTTCAGATGATGGCAGGGCAGGTTCAGGTTTTTTTGGTGGTGCTCCAGTCTTCTGTACGCGGTGCCTGCACGCCGAAAGTGGCCCGCAATTCTTCTGGCCACCGACAGCATCTCTTGCACGCCCCTTTCGTTTTTTAAATAATTCTGCACCACCAAATTCAAGGTATGTGCAAAACATGGGACGTGCTGGAATTTGCCCAGATTTAATGCGCGCACAATATTGCTGGCGTTGTCCGATGCCACAAATCCCCAGGAGAGTCCAATTGGGGTAAGCCATTCTGCGATGATCTTCCTCAGTTGCCGTAAGAGGTTTTCAGCTGTGTGCGTATACTGGAAAGCGGTGATACAAAGCGTAGCCTGCCTAGGAACGAGTTGGCGTTTGCGAGATCCTGCTACTGGTGCCGCCGCTGCTGTTCTTGCAGCGGGAGGCAATACATCTACCCAGTGGGCTGTCACAGTCATGTAGTCCTGAGTCTGCCCTGCTCCACTTGTCCACATGTCCGTGGTTAAGTGGACATTGGGTACAACTGCATTTTTTAGGACACTGGTGAGTCTTTTTCTGACGTCCGTGTACATTCTCTGTATCGCCTGCCTAGAGAAGTGGAACCTAGATGGTATTTGGTAACGGGGGCACACTGCCTCAATAAATTGTCTAGTTCCCTGTGAACTAACGGCGGATACCGGACGCACGTCTAACACCAACATAGTTGTCAAGGCCTCAGTTATCCGCTTTGCAGCAGGATGACTGCTGTGATATTTCATCTTCCTCGCAAAGGACTGTTGGACAGTCAATTGCTTACTGGAAGTAGTACAAGTGGTCTTCCG
Organism: Pseudophryne corroboree; assembly: GCF_028390025.1. Taxonomy (NCBI): domain Eukaryota; kingdom Metazoa; phylum Chordata; class Amphibia; order Anura; family Myobatrachidae; genus Pseudophryne; species Pseudophryne corroboree. The sequence goes on along the minus strand of NC_086446.1, from coordinate 747,451,913 downwards.
ACTTCCCCTCTGGGATGACGATTGACTCCCAGCAGCAACAACAGCAGCGCCAGCAGCAGTAGGCGTTACACTCAAGGATGCATCGGAGGAATCCCAGGCAGGAGAGGACTCGTCAGACTTGCCAGTGACATGGCCTGCAGGACTATTGGCTTTCCTGGGTAAGGAGGAAATTGACACTGAGGGAGTTGGTGGTGTGGTTTGCGCGAGCTTGGTTACAAGAGGAAGGGATTTACTGGTCAGTGGACTGCTTCCGCTGTCGCCCAAAGTTTTTAAACTTGTCACTGACTTATTATGAATGCGCTGCAGGTGACGTATAAGGGAGGATGTTCCGAGGTGGTTAACGTCCTTACCCCTACTTATTACAGCTTGACAAAGGCAACACACGGCTTGACACCTGTTGTCCGCATTTCTGTTGAAATACTTCCACACTGAAGAGCTGATTTTTTTGGTATTTTCACCAGGCATGTCAATGGCCATATTCCTCCCACGGACAACAGGTGTCTCCCCGGGTGCCTGACTTAAACAAACCACCTCACCATCAGAATCCTCCTTGTCAATTTCCTCCCCAGCCCAAGCAACACCCATATCCTCATCCTGGTGTACTTCAACACTGACATCTTCAATTTCACTATCAGGAACTGGACTGCGGGTGCTCCTTTCAACACTTGCAGGGGGCGTGCAAATGGTGGAAGGCGCAAGCTCTTCCCGTCCAGTGTTGGGAAGGTCAGGCATCGCAACCGACACAATTGGACTCTCCTTTGGGATTTGGGATTTCGAAGAACGCACAGTTCTTTGCTGTGCTTTTGCCGCAAGTCTTTTCTTTTTCTAGCGAGAGGATGAGTGCTTCCATCCTCATGTGAAGCTGAACCACTAGCCATGAACATAGGCCAGGGCCTCAGCCGTTCCTTGCCACTCCGTGTCGTAAATGGCATATTGGCAAGTTTATGCTTCTCCTCAGACGCTTTTAATTTTGATTTTTGGGTCATTTTTTTACTGATCTTTTGTGTTTTGGATTTTACATGCTCTGTACTATGACATTGGGCATCGGCCTTGGCAGACCACGTTGATGGCATTTCATCGTCTCGGCCATGACTAGTGGCAGCAGCTTCAGCACGAGGTGGAAGTGGATCTTGATCTTTCCCTATTTTTTTAACCTCCACATTTTTGTTCTCCATATTTTGCGCACAACTAAAAGCCACCATAGGTATACAATGTAGATGGATGGATAGTATAGTATTACTTATACTTATGGACGACGAGTGACGACACAGAGGTAGGTACAGCCGTGGCCTACCGTACTGCTGCTTAGTGCTTATATATAAATATAATATACTGTATAACGGACCTGGTGGACAGTGTCAGCAGCAGACTGCTAAACTAGTATGAAGAAAGAAAAAAAAAACACCACAGGTATACAATGTAGATGGATGGATAGTATTACTTATACTTATGGACGACGAGTGACGAGTCGACACAGAGGTAGGTACAGCCGTGGCCTACCGTACTGCTGCTTAAGTGCTTATATATAAATATAATATACTGTATAACGGACCTGGTGGACAGTGTCAGCAGCAGACTGCTAAACTAGTATGAAGAAAGAAAAAAAAAAACACCACAGGTATACAATGTAGATGGATGGATAGCATTACTGATACTTATGGACGACGAGTGACGAGTCGACACAGAGGTAGGTACAGCCGTGGCCTACCGTACTGCTGCTTAAGTGCTTATATATAAATATAATATACTGTATAACAGACCTGGTGGACAGTGTCAGCAGCAGACTGCTAAACTAGTATGAAGAAAGAAAAAAAAAACACCACAGGTATACAATGTAGAGGGATGGATAGTATTACTTATACTTATGGACGACGAGTGACGAGTCGACACAGAGGTAGGTACAGCCGTGGCCTACTGTACTGCTGCTTAAGTGCTTATATATAAATATAATATACTGTATAACGGACCTGGTGGACAGTGTCAGCAGCAGACTGCTAAACTAGTATGAAGAAAGAAAAAAAAAACACCACAGGTATACAATGTAGATGGATGGATAGTATTACTTTACTTATACTTATGGACGACGAGTGACGAGTCGACACAGAGGTAGGTACAGCCGTGGCCTACCGTACTGCTGCTTAGTGCTTATATATAAATATAATATACTGTATAACGGACCTGGTGGACAGTGTCAGCAGACTGGTAAACTAGTATGAAGAAAGAAAAAAAAAAACACCACAGTGTTTTTCAGGCAGACAAACGTATACTGGACTGGTGGTCACTGTCAGCAAAACTATGCAGTGTGCACTGACTGTACTCCTGCTATAACTGCTCCCCAGTCCCCACAATTAGGCAGTGTGAGCAGTGCACTCAGCACAGATATATCATGCAGCAGTGCAGCACACTGAGTGAGCACAGATATGGATTGGTGGAGCGTTTTTTTTCAGGCAGAGAAACAACGGATTAAACTCAAAACCCTGCACTGTACTCCCTAACAGCTGCTCCCCGTCCCCAATCCTCCCCACAATTTATAACTAACTAAGTTCTACTATAACGGAGAGGACGCCAGCCACGTCCTCTCCCTATCAATCTCAATGCACGTGTGAAAATGGCGGCGACGCGCGGCTCCTTATATAGAATCCGAGTCTCGCGAGAATCTGACAGCGGGATGATGACGTTCGGGCGCGCTCGGGTTAACCGAGCAAGGCTGGAGGATCCGAGTCTGCTCGGACCCGTGCAAAAAAGGGTGAAGTTCGGGCGGGTTCGGATTCCGAGGAACCGAACCCGCTCATCACTAATAACAACTCCCCTCAGTGGCAAACGCAGGATTTCTCAAGGGGGGTTTCCAAATCCAGTTCACAGTCTCCAACTCTGCGAAACATTGGAGCATGTGCGGGAGTCTGGGGGAGCGGTAGAAGAACCTGGACATTGGTAACGACCCTGGACGTTGGTTTTTTTGTACACTGAATACTGTATGGAATACAGTATAAATATTTAACACTATCGATGGTCTATAGTATGGGCTGTATCAAACATTTAAATAATATAAAATAAATGATCAGGAACATTGTAAACTTCCCATAATAAATAATTACAAAAACATAATAGAACCAGTACTGCACTTTTTAAGCACACATTCTCCCACCTCATGGTAAGGCTCCTGTCTCTTCTTCCTGGTAGCTACTATATGGTTCAGTGCACTGATTGAGGATTTAGATCCACACACACACAGCAAACTCTGCTCTGTCACTTAAGCTGTATGATGTTTTGGCAGTTCTAGTAATCTAATCATATTATATACCATTGCTACTGTTGTCATAATTTGAGCCATTTACCAAGTGGAGGAGGTTTCCAGGCAACCAGAAACCCCCCCATGCGTTTGCCTATGCTATGCCCCTCTTATTTGTTAAAAATTCTTATCTGCGTGATTAAGAAATGATAATAATATTACCTTAAGTAAAGCATAATAATAACAGGACTGGCATGCATTCAGGCCTTTCCCTGTGCTGGGTGACCTCCAGCATGTGATCGCAGCCAATTGCAGTTTTGCTAAAATAGCATAAACTGCAACTGAAGCTGAATAAGGTCCAAGGTGCAATTAGTGAAGGTGTAAAGTAATATACTGTAATAGCATATAAGGAGGAAAACAACAAATATTGGAAGAGGCACAAATCAGGAATGAATAAATAAATAAAGTGCTATGGATTGATTGTTTGAGGGAGGGGGGCCCTAAAACAGTATCTTGCTTAGAGGTCTAAATCCACCTCTGCATCCAAAGAAAAGTGTATTTGTTTGGACTGTGCACTGCACCCCAGCAGACTCTGTACCACAGTGCACATGCATAAAAATGGTCTCACTTCACGCACTGTGAGCCGAGCCAAAAAAATATTGTTCTTACAGTTCTGCGCACTGCACCCCAGTACGCTGTACCCCAGTGCGAGTTTGTTCTCTTTGTCCAAGGACAATACCATCTTGCACCACTTTGTGTGGCAGTGTTTCTAGATGTGCTATGAACTGCCGTGTGTTTGTGCGGCTGCTCTGTTGCTTAGTAACCAGCCAGCTCACTGCAGCCTTTGGCCTAAATTGAATGAACATGAATACAATATTGTGAGCTGTCAGGTGGTCAAAATTGACTGGATATCTGCAGGAATTATTGTTATTGAGGTTAATAATACCGTAGGAACAAACAAAGGCCCAAATTATGTGATTTTAGCATTTTTTTTTGTCACTTTTTGGAAAAACTACAAAACCGGAAGCAGTCACAGTCAAAATCTAGAGATGAGCGGGTTCGGTTCCTCGGAATCCGAACCCGCCCGAACTTCATGTTTTTTTTCACGGGTCCGAGCGACTCGGATCTTCCCGCCTTGCTCGGTTAACCCGAGCGCGCCCGAACGTCATCATGACGCTGTCGGATTCTCGCGAGGCTCGGATTCTATCGCGAGACTCGGATTCTATATAAGGAGCCGCGCGTCGCCGCCATTTTCACTCGTGCATTGAGATTGATAGGGAGAGGACGTGTCTGGCGTCCTCTCCATTAGAATAGAGATAGATTAGATAGAGAGAGAGAGATTGTGCAGAGTCGCAGACAGAGTTAGTTTACCACAGTCAGTGACCAGTGCAGTTGCTAGTTAACTTTTATTTAATATAATATATCCGTTCACTTCTCTCTGCTATATCCGTTCTCTGCCTGAAAAAAAAACGATACACAGCACAGTCAGTCACACAGTGTGACTCAGTCTGTGTGCACTCAGCTCAGCCCAGTGTGCTGCACAGTCATCAATGTATAAATTAAAAGCTTATAATTAATTGTGGGGGAGACTGGGGAGCACTGCAGGTTGTTAGCAGGAGCCAGGAGTACAATTATATTAATTAACAGTGCACACTTTTGCTGCAGGAGTGGTGACCAGTGCCTGACCACCAGTATAGTATTGTTGTATACTACTAATATCTCTTTAAATATCAACCAGTCTATATTAGCAGCAGACACAGTACAGTGCGGTAGTTCACGGCTGTGGCTACCTCTGTGTCGGCACACGGCAGGCAGTCCGTCCGACCAGAATTGTATTATTTATTATTATATACCTACCACCTAACCGTGGTTTTTTTTTCATTCTTTATACCGTCATAGTGTCATCCTAATTGTTACGAGTATACTACTATCTCTTTATCAACCAGTGTACAGTGCGGTAGTTCACGGCTGTGGCTACCTCTGTGTCGGCACACGGCAGGCAGTCCGTCCGACCAGAATTGTATTATTTATTATTATATACCTACCACCTAACCGTGGTTTTTTTTTCATTCTTTATACCGTCATAGTGTCATCCTAATTGTTACGAGTATACTACTATCTCTTTATCAACCAGTGTACAGTGCGGTAGTTCACGGCTGTGGCTACCTCTGTGTCGGCACACGGCAGGCAGTCCGTCCGACCAGAATTGTATTATTTATTATTATATACCTACCACCTAACCGTGGTTTTTTTTTTCATTCTTTATACCGTCATAGTGTCATCCTAATTGTTACGAGTATACTACTATCTCTTTATCAACCAGTGTACAGTGCGGTAGTTCACGGCTGTGGCTACCTCTGTGTCGGCACACGGCAGGCAGTCCGTCCGACCAGAATTGTATTATTTATTATTATATACCTACCACCTAACCGTGGTTTTTTTTTTTCATTCTTTATACCGTCATAGTGTCATCCTAATTGTTACGAGTATACTACTATCTCTTTATCAACCAGTGTACAGTGCGGTAGTTCACGGCTGTGGCTACCTCTGTGTCGGCACACGGCAGGCAGTCCGTCCGACCAGAATTGTATTATTTATTATTATATACCTACCACCTAACCGTGGTTTTTTTTCCATTCTTTATACCGTCATAGTGTCATCCTAATTGTTACGAGTATACTACTATCTCTTTATCAACCAGTGTACAGTGCGGTAGTTCACGGCTGTGGCTACCTCTGTGTCGGCACACGGCAGGCAGTCCGTCCGACCAGAATTGTATTATTTATTATTATATACCTACCACCTAACCGTGGTTTTTTTTTAATTCTTTATACCGTCATAGTGTCATCCTAATTGTTACGAGTATACTACTATCTCTTTATCAACCAGTGTACAGTGCGGTAGTTCACGGCTGTGGCTACCTCTGTGTCGGCACACGGCAGGCAGTCCGTCCGACCAGAATTGTATTATTTATTATTATATACCTACCACCTAACCGTGGTTTTTTTTTCATTCTTTATACCGTCATAGTGTCATCCTAATTGTTACGAGTATACTACTATCTCTTTATCAACCAGTGTACAGTGCGGTAGTTCACGGCTGTGGCTACCTCTGTGTCGGCACACGGCAGGCAGTCCGTCCGACCAGAATTGTATTATTTATTATTATATACCTACCACCTAACCGTGGTTTTTTTTTTCATTCTTTATACCGTCATAGTGTCATCCTAATTGTTACGAGTATACTACTATCTCTTTATCAACCAGTGTACAGTGCGGTAGTTCACGGCTGTGGCTACCTCTGTGTCGGCACACGGCAGGCAGTCCGTCCGACCAGAATTGTATTATTTATTATTATATACCTACCACCTAACCGTGGTTTTTTTTTCATTCTTTATACCGTCATAGTGTCATCCTAATTGTTACGAGTATACTACTATCTCTTTATCAACCAGTGTACAGTGCGGTAGTTCACGGCTGTGGCTACCTCTGTGTCGGCAGTCGGCAGGCAGTCCGTCCATCCATAATTGTATTATTATTATAATATATACCACCTAACCGTGGTTTTTTTATACCACCTAACCGTGGCAGTCCGTCCATAATTGTATACTAGTATCCAATCCATCCATCTCCATTGTTTACCTGAGGTGCCTTTTAGTTCTGCCTATAAAATATGGAGAACAAAAAAGTTGAGGTTCCAAAATTAGGGAAAGATCAAGATCCACTTCCACCTCGTGCTGAAGCTGCTGCCACTAGTCATGGCCGAGACGATGAAATGCCAGCAACGTCGTCTGCCAAGGCCGATGCCCAATGTCATAGTACAGAGCATGTCAAATCCAAAACACCAAATATCAGAAAAAAAAGGACTCCAAAACCTAAAATAAAATTGTCGGAGGAGAAGCGTAAACTTGCCAATATGCCATTTACCACACGGAGTGGCAAGGAACGGCTGAGGCCCTGGCCTATGTTCATGGCTAGTGGTTCAGCTTCACATGAGGATGGAAGCACTCAGCCTCTCGCTAGAAAACTGAAAAGACTCAAGCTGGCAAAAGCACCGCAAAGAACTGTGCGTTCTTTGAAATCCCAAATCCACAAGGAGAGTCCAATTGTGTCGTTTGCGATGCCTGACCTTCCCAACACTGGACGTGAAGAGCATGCGCCTTCCACTATTTGCATGCCCCCTGCAAGTGCTGGAAGGAGCACCCGCAGTCCAGTTCCTGATAGTCAGATTGAAGATGTCAGTGTTGAAGTACACCAGGATGAGGAGGATATGGGTGTTGCTGGCGCTGGGGAGGAAATTGACCAGGAGGATTCTGATGGTGAGGTGGTTTGTTTAAGTCAGGCACCCGGGGAGACACCTGTTGTCCGTGGGAGGAATATGGCCGTTGACATGCCAGGTGAAAATACCAAAAAAATCAGCTCTTCGGTGTGGAGGTATTTCACCACAAATGCGGACAACAGGTGTCAAGCCGTGTGTTCCCTTTGTCAAGCTGTAATAAGTAGGGGTAAGGACGTTAACCACCTCGGAACATCCTCCCTTATACGTCACCTGCAGCGCATTCATAATAAGTCAGTGACAAGTTCAAAAACTTTGGGTGACAGCGGAAGCAGTCCACTGACCAGTAAATCCCTTCCTCTTGTAACCAAGCTCACGCAAACCACCCCACCAACTCCCTCAGTGTCAATTTCCTCCTTCCCCAGGAATGCCAATAGTCCTGCAGGCCATGTCACTGGCAAGTCTGACGAGTCCTCTCCTGCCTGGGATTCCTCCGATGCATCCTTGCGTGTAACGCCTACTGCTGCTGGCGCTGCTGTTGTTGCCGCTGGGAGTCGATGGTCATCCCAGAGGGGAAGTCGTAAGCCCACTTGTACTACTTCCAGTAAGCAATTGACTGTTCAACAGTCCTTTGCGAGGAAGATGAAATATCACAGCAGTCATCCTACTGCAAAGCGGATAACTGAGGCCTTGGCATCCTGGGTGGTGAGAAACGTGGTTCCGGTATCCATCATTACTGCAGAGCCAACTAGAGACTTGTTGGAGGTACTGTGTCCCCGGTACCAAATACCATCTAGGTTCCATTTCTCTAGGCAGGCGATACCGAAAATGTACACAGACCTCAGAAAAAGAGTCACCAGTGTCCTAAAAAATGCAGCTGTACCCAATGTCCACTTAACCACGGACATGTGGACAAGTGGAGCAGGGCAGGGTCAGGACTATATGACTGTGACAGCCCACTGGGTAGATGTATGGACTCCCGCCGCAAGAACAGCAGCGGCGGCACCAGTAGCAGCATCTCGCAAACGCCAACTCTTTCCTAGGCAGGCTACGCTTTGTATCACCGCTTTCCAGAATACGCACACAGCTGAAAACCTCTTACGGCAACTGAGGAAGATCATCGCGGAATGGCTTACCCCAATTGGACTCTCCTGTGGATTTGTGGCATCGGACAACGCCAGCAATATTGTGTGTGCATTAAATCTGGGCCAATTCCAGCACGTCCCATGTTTTGCACATACCTTGAATTTGGTGGTGCAGAATTTTTTAAAAAACGACAGGGCCGTGCAAGAGATGCTGTCGGTGGCCAGAAGAATTGCGGGACACTTTCGGCGTACAGGCACCACGTACAGAAAACTGGAGCACCACCAAAAACTACTGAACCTGCCCTGCCATCATCTGAAGCAAGAAGTGGTAACGAGGTGGAATTCAACCCTCTATATGCTTCAGAGGTTGGAGGAGCAGCAAAAGGCCATTCAAGCCTATACAATTGAGCACGATATAGTAGGTGGAATGCACCTGTCTCAAGTGCAGTGGAGAATGATTTCAACGTTGTGCAAGGTTCTGATGCCCTTTGAACTTGCCACACGTGAAGTCAGTTCAGACACTGCCAGCCTGAGTCAGGTCATTCCCCTCATCAGGCTTTTGCAGAAGAAGCTGGAGGCATTGAAGGAGGAGCTAACACGGAGCGATTCCGCTAGGCATGTGGGACTTGTGGATGCAGCCCTTAATTCGCTTAACAAGGATTCACGGGTGGTCAATCTGTTGAAATCAGAGCACTACATTTTGGCCACCGTGCTCGATCCTAGATTTAAAGCCTACCTTGGATCTCTCTTTCCGGCAGACACAGGTCTGCTGGGGTTGAAAGACCTGCTGGTGACAAAATTGTCAAGTCAAGCGGAACGCGACCTGTCAACATCTCCTCCTTCACATTCTCCCGCAACTGGGGGTGCGAGGAAAAGGCTCAGAATTCCGAGCCCACCCGCTGGCGGTGATGCAGGGCAGTCTGGAGCGACTGCTGATGCTGACATCTGGTCCGGACTGAAGGACCTGACAACGATTACGGACATGTCGTCTACTGTCACTGCATATGATTCTCTCAACATTGATAGAATGGTGGAGGATTATATGAGTGACCGCATCCAAGTAGGCACGTCACACAGTCCGTACTTATACTGGCAGGAAAAAGAGGCAATTTGGAGGCCCTTGCACAAACTGGCTTTATTCTACCTAAGTTGCCCTCCCACAAGTGTGTACTCCGAAAGAGTGTTTAGTGCCGCCGCTCACCTTGTCAGCAATCGGCGTACGAGGTTACATCCAGAAAATGTGGAGAAGATGATGTTCATTAAAATGAATTATAATCAATTCCTCCGCGGAGACATTGACCAGCAGCAATTGCCTCCACAAAGTACACAGGGAGCTGAGATGGTGGATTCCAGTGGGGACGAATTGATAATCTGTGAGGAGGGGGATGTACACGGTGATATATCGGAGGGTGAAGATGAGGTGGACATCTTGCCTCTGTAGAGCCAGTTTGTGCAAGGAGAGATTAATTGCTTCTTTTTTGGGGGGGGTCCAAACCAACCCGTCATATCAGTCACAGTCGTGTGGCAGACCCTGTCACTGAAATGATGGGTTGGTTAAAGTGTGCATGTCCTGTTTTGTTTATACAACATAAGGGTGGGTGGGAGGGCCCAAGGATAATTCCATCTTGCACCTCTTTTTTCTTTTCTTTTTCTTTGCATCATGTGCTGATTGGGGTGGGTTTTTTGGAAGGGACACCCTGCGTGACACTGCAGTGCCACTCCTAGATGGGCCCGGTGTTTGTGTCGGCCACTAGGGTCGCTAATCTTACTCACACAGCTACCTCATTGCGCCTCTTTTTTTCTTTGCGTCATGTGCTGTTTGGGGAGGGTTTTTTGGAAGGGACATCCTGCGTGACACTGCAGTGCCACTCCTAGATGTGCCCGGTGTTTGTGTCGGCCACTAGGGTCGCTAATCTTACTCACACAGTCTGCTACCTCATTGCGCCTCTTTTTTTCTTTGCGTCATGTGCTGTTTGGGGAGGGTTTTTTGGAAGGGCCATCCTGCGTGACACTGCAGTGCCACTCCTAGATGGGCCCGGTGTTTGTGTCGGCCACTAGGGTCGCTAATCTTACTCACACAGCTACCTCATTGCGCCTCTTTTTTTCTTTGCGTCATGTGCTGTTTGGGGAGGGTTTTTTGGAAGGGACATCCTGCGTGACACTGCAGTGCCACTCCTAGATGGGCCCGGTGTTTGTGTCGGCCACTAGGGTCGCTTATCTTACTCACACAGCGACCTCGGTGCAAATTTTAGGACTAAAAATAATATTGTGAGGTGTGAGGTATTCAGAATAGACTGAAAATGAGTGTAAATTATGGTTTTTGAGGTTAATAATACTTTGGGATCAAAATGACCCCCAAATTCTATGATTTAAGCTGTTTTTTAGTGTTTTTTGAAAAAAACACCCGAATCCAAAACACACCCGAATCCGACAAAAAAAATTCGGTGAGGTTTTGCCAAAACGCGTTCGAACCCAAAACACGGCCGCGGAACCGAACCCAAAACCAAAACACAAAACCCGAAAAATTTCAGGCGCTCATCTCTATCAAAATCCAAAATCAAAACCGGACGACGAATTAGAAACAAAACCAAAACCAGCAAAAATGGTCCGGCGCACATCTCTAGTATTTAAATAATAGGAATGAGAATACATAGATGGGGGAGAATGCCTCATAAATTGCTCAGCCGTATTAAGTTGATAATTGTGTTTTTACTACATTAACAGACCTTTCTACTGACAGAAAAAGCTTTCTCATCTATCCTCTTTATAGAAAGGTGTCTGAAAGTTCTTCATCACGTCCCAAGGTGCCATAGATAAGGACATGCTGGCACCAAAAGTGCCTTTAAAAGCCATTGTTACATTCAATTTAGATGATGACAAGATCACACTCTTCAAAGAACAGCATTATTGCATTACTGCTGGAAGAGGGCACCGTTCTCAGCCTCTGGGGTTTCCAACTCATACAGTGCAGCCTGTTTTTTCTTTGTTATAATGGCATGAGGTAAATTAATAAGTAAATGCCTGTTTTGCGCTTTAGTTTTCAAACATCACCTGTAGACAGATGAAAGCAAAAATGGAAAGTTACCATTAGCACAAGCTGGATGTGTTTCACATCAGACTGGCAGGCATGTATTTTGTTGCACGGCCAGTGGTACAGAGAGAGAGGGGGAAGGTAAAATTACCCGGGCACAGGTCTGATGGAGGGGCCCGGACCTCCTCTCCCCCTTACCGGGCAAAAACTGACATACTTGCCTACCCTGGCCAGGAGTGTCCTGAAAATCGGGTGGCCTCCCGTTTTTCCTGTCAGGCATCCCACTTCCCCCTCGGCCACCCACAGAAGAGAACAAGTGGGCGGCCGAGGGGATCCGATGATGCGATTCGCGCTGAATCGTGTCATCGTAGCTCCACCCCCCGCTATACAGTGCCTATTTACTCGGCACTGTAGAGTGGGGGGCAGAGCCACGATGACGCGATCGAGATGCCACGCCACCGGACTGCGCATTTCCCCATTATCTTCACCCCCGGACAGCCCACATTGGCTCTGGCCACGCCCTTGGGCGGCCCATCATGCCACTGGCCACGCCCCTATGTGCCTACAACGCTGCCTCCTCCCGGAGGAGTGGGCAGCAAGGAAGCCAAGTATGCAGCAACAGCTGCAACTCTTATCCTCAGCCCAGTACATGCTGCTGTATGCCAGTATTTTTTCTTAGGGTGCATGACCACACCTGCTGTGATTAGGCTACACCCCCTGAAAGGTACCTGGGCCCAGCCATGCCCTCTACTGCCCTGTGCACGGCTCCAACGTTTAAACACGGGCCTGCTGTTGGGGGATACTGCATTGTACTGTAGGAGGATATGCGGCTTTGATATGTTATCAGTTATCACATTGTTTTTGCCATGAAAGATTAAACTTTAAGTATTTATAGTTTATATAATCACCCTAACCTATTTTGCAAAATGACTTCAGAATAATGTATTTATTGGATCAGAAAAGCATAGCTTTGGTGATATGAATATTTCTGCTCACATGAGAGAAAGGTGTAATTTAACAAATAAGTCCACATTAATATACCGTACCTTTTGCGAATCCTGCTATATAAGAGTGGTGATGTTTGCCCAACTTTTATTTATTTATTATTTTTTGAAATTCTGTTGATATACAAATTTACAAATTCTAAAACATTACAATGGATGAATCGGGAGAACAAAAATACAACCGTAGAATATACATCGTAGTGATCAAAGTGATCAAAGGATCTTTAGATAATAGAATAGACATATACAGTAACATACCAGTGTAATATTAGAATGACACCGTAGGTTTCAAATGTGTCAGATTTGCAACAGTGACTCTTTACATGGGATCGGTATGTGATACCGCCGCATGGGATGCCGAATGTCAGGATACCGACATCGGCATCCCGTGCGCCTGTATGCCGGCAGGGGGGGGGGGGTTTGGGGAAGGGGTGTCACAACTGAGGACCTGAGCTGACGGGAGGCAGCCTCAGTTGTAGGGGCTGAGATGTACCGGAACCTGGGAGGTTGTATCAGACCCCTGGACATGTAAGTAACATGAATAATAACTGCCCGAAGGCGTGACCACGACAACTTGGATAAAAGTCAATGATGTTTATTATGACAACTCCGCAACACAGCAGCAGTAAAAGAAAACGTAAAAGTCAGCAAAGAATAAATACAGTTCCTGGGTACTACAGGATGGCAGGAGCCACAGGGCACTGGTAGTGTGAGATAGTTCTTATGATCTTCTAGATGGAAAGTCCTTACCAGGCCCGACTGTAGCAATGGAGATAACCCAGGATTGTACCAGCTGGTGTTCCAGGAAAAGCTGGGTTGCTGAAGATAAAACGGCTGCTGTGGATACTGGCTGGAACCAGACTGTTGTTAGCACGGAGTGGATACTGGCTGGAACCAGTTAAATAATAAATGAACTTGGGAGCGATGAAATATGAACTGAAATGTAGAACTTGAGAGCGGAGAAATAATAATACCGGTGGAGAGTGGTAAAGTGTAGAAAGGACACCGGCCCTTTAAGAGAAGCTGTACTCTGCTGGAAGCTGAGCTGGAAGCAGGTAATGTTGTAGCTGGAAACAGATGAATCCACAATGGATTGGAGAGTCAGGCTACACCGCAGGTGGAATGCTGGTGCGGGTCTCTATGGTGGAAGTCTTGAGACAGGAGCTGGAACCTGGAAGACAATCACAGGAGAGAGACAAACAGGAACTAGGTTTGACAACCAAAGCACTGACGCCTTCCTTGCTCAGGCACAGTGTATTTATACCTGCAGCAAGGAAGGGATTGGCTAGGCAATTATGCAGATTATCAATACTGAGAACAGATTGGTGGAAATGATCAGCTGACAGAATCCAAGATGGCTGCGCCCATGCAGACACTTGGAGGGAAGTTTGGTTTGTAATCCATGTGGTAATGAAAACAGTAATGGCGGCGCCGGCCACCGGAGACAGGAGGCGCCAGGCTGACAGATGCACATCCAACCACGCGGACACAGCGGAGGCCGCGGCTGACGTAATCGCCACTCAGACACTCTGCATGCAGAAGTTCAGGGACGGCGGCGGAGGCCGCGGGAGACGCCATGCCAGGTGTAATATGGCGTTTACTGTGACAGCGTCCCAGAGTGACAGGAGAGGATACAGGAATGTACACATCAGGATAACAGATGGGATCCGGTCCTGGAGCGCTGAGCCAGCCTTAGGAGGCATCTGATGGGTAAGAAATGGCGTCCAGATACCCGGATCGTGACAGCACCCCCCCCTTTAGGAGTGGCCCCAGGACACTTCTTTGGCTTTTGAGGAAACTTGGAATGGAATCTCCGGACCAAGGCAGGAGCATGGACATCAGAAGCATTGGTCCATGAACGTTCCTCAGGACCATAACCCTTCCAGTCAATAAGATATTGTAGTTGACCGTAACGGTGACGTGAGTCCAGGATCTTGGCCACTTCATACTCAACGCCTCGTTGAGTTTGGACTTTCGGAGTTGGAGGAAGTGAGGAATGAAACCGATTCAAGATCAGCGGTTTCAACAGGGAAACATGGAATGTCCTGGGTATTTTTAAGAAGGGAGGCAACTGGAGTCTGTAAGCAACAGGATTGATGACTTGTTCAATCTTGAAAGGACCGATATAGCGAGGTGCAAACTTCATACTGGGAACTCTTAACCTCAAATTCTTCGTGGATAACCATACCCGATCACCCACCTTGAGAGCAGGAACTGCTCGACGCTTCTTATCCGCAAACTTCTTGTACCTGAACGATGCCTTGAGCAGAGCTGATCGTACGCTCTTCCAGATATTGGCAAACTGATGCAAGGTGATATCCACTGCGGGAACAGAAGTTGCTGGAAGCGGTTGGAACTCAGGGACTTTAGGGTGGAATCCAAAGTTAGTGAAGAATAGTGTTGAAGCAGATGAAGAATGATACTGGTTGTTATGACAGAACTCGGCCCAGGGAAGTAATTGAACCCAGTCATCTTGAGAGGAGGACACATAGATGCGGAGGAAGGCCTCCAAGTCCTGATTCACCCTCTCGGTTTGACCATTGGTCTGAGGATGGTAAGCCGTGGAAAACTTTAGCTTGACTTGGAGGACTTGACATAAACTTCGCCAGAATTTGGCTGTGAATTGAACTCCTCGATCTGAGATAATTTCTTCAGGAAGACCGTGGAGTCGGAAGATCTCTTGTATGAATACTTGAGCCAACTTGGAAGCTGACGGAAGACCGGTGAGAGGAATGAAGTGTGCCATCTTGGTGAACCGGTCAACTACCACCCAGATGGTATTGAACTTGTTGCACATGGGTAAATCTGTAATAAAATCCATCGACAAATGGGTCCAAGGTCGACGGGGAACAGATAGTGGAACCAGTTGCCCCGCAGGCGACTGGCGGGATACCTTATGTTGAGCACACTTTGGGCAAGATGCAATAAACTCCAAGACGTCCTTTTTCAGAGTTGGCCACCAATAGGACCTAGAGATAAACTCCAGGGTTTTTTGGATACCTGTATGTCCGGCAAAACGGGAAGCATGGGCCCAATGCATGAGCTTCTTCCTTAGCATCGGTTTCACAAAACTTTTCCCTGATGGGGGCGTAGAGTCCATCCCTACCGTGGAGAATGCCAACGGATTTATAATAGGATGCTTGTCTGAAGACTCTGACTCATTTTCTTGCTCCCATGAGCGGGAAAGGGCATCGGCCTTGCGATTCTGAGAGCCCGGACAGAACTGGAGTTTAAAGTCGAACCTGGAAAAGAAAAGTGCCCATCTGGCCTGACGAGGGTTGAGACATTGTGCGCCTTTCAGATATAAAAGGTTCTTGTGGTCTGTAAGTATGGTGATTGAATGAGAAGCTCCCTCCAACAGATACCTCCACTCTTCTAGAGCGAGCTTGATGGCTAGCAACTCCTGGTCGCCAATGGCATAGTTGCGCTCAGCTGGGGAGAACTTCCGGGAGAAGAAACTGCAAGGGTGTAAATGGCCATCTTTAGCCCTCTGAGATAACACCGCTCCTACTCCAACGGAGGAGGCATCCACCTCTAAGATGAAAGGAGAGTCGATGTCAGGCTGTTTCAGAACAGGCGCAGAGATGAACCTTTGTTTTAAAAGATGAAATGCTTGCATGGCTTCTTCAGACCACTTGGACGGGTTAGCACCCTTCTTAGTGAAAGCAGTAATAGGCGCCACAATGGTGGAAAAGTCTCGTATAAACTTTCGGTAATAGTTGGCGAACCCTAAGAACCTCTGGACCCCTTTGAGGGTTAAGGGTACCGGCCAATTTTGGATTGCTTGTAGTTTCTCAGGATCCATCTCTAGTCCGGAACCGGACACAATGTACCCTAGAAACGGAATGGACTTGACTTCAAAGACGCATTTTTCTAATTTGCAATAGAGATGATTGACACGGAGACGGGACAGAACCTCTTTAACCCAAAAACGATGTTCCTCTAAATCATTGGCAAAAATGAGGATATCGTCTAGATAGACCACGACATGACGGTATAGAATGTCTCTGAAGATCTCATTGACAAAATGCTGGAAGACAGCTGGAGCATTGCTCAATCCGAAGGGCATGACGAGGTACTCATAATGTCCGTCACGGGTGTTAAAGGCGGTCTTCCACTCGTCACCCTCACGGATCCGGATGAGATTGTATGCACCTCTCAAGTCCAGCTTTGTAAAGATGGTAGCTCCGCTAACTCTGTCAAAGAGCTCAGTAATCAGGGGTAAAGGATAACGGTTCTTGATGGTAATGTCGTTCAAACCTCTGTAGTCGATGCACGGCCGCAGACCACCATCTTTCTTTTTTACAAAAAAGAAGCCTGCGCCGGCTGGAGAAGAAGAAGGTCGAATGAACCCCTTTGCTAGGTTCTCTTTAATATATTCCTCCATAGAATGCGTCTCAGGCAGAGACAACGGATAAGTTCGGCCTCGAGGTGGAACCTTCCCTGGAACGAGATCAATCGGGCAGTCCCATTCTCTATGAGGAGGAAGGATATCAGCAGAAGCTTTACTGAACACATCCGTGAAATCTTGATATGGAGGAGGTGGAACATCAGACGACCTGGGGGAGGAAGAACAGACAGGCAATACTTTAAACAAACATGTCTCAGCACAGGAGGAACCCCATGCCAGGATTTGCGTAGTCGTCCAATCAATTGTAGGATTGTGAAGACGGAGCCATGGAAGGCCCAGGACCACAGGATGTGTGGCTCTTGGAATCACTAAAAAAGAAATAAGTTCGGAATGAAGAACTCCCACTCTCAGACGAACTGGTAGAGTCCTTAAAGAAATAACTGTATCAAAAATTTTACTGCCATCCACGGCAGTTAAGGAAAAGGAGGAAGGAAGTCTCTCGGTGGGTAGGGACCACCGTTTAACATAGGCTTCGGTAATAAAGTTCCCAGCTGCTCCGGAATCCAGGAGGGCAATGACGTTCTGATAACGTTGAGCAACTTGAAGCGAGACTGGGAGATTACAATCTTGAGGAGATGGAGAGGAGATCATTACTCCTAGCCGGCCCTCTCCTTGGCGAGCTAGGATTTGGAGTTTCCCGGACGTTTGGGACAGGCATTAATGGTGTGAGACGGAGCTGCACAATAGAGACAGAGAGACTCGGAGAGACGTCTTCGGCGCTCAGCAGGAGTTATACGGGAACGGCCAAGTTGCATGGGCTCATCTTTAGATGGTGACAGTTGACGAGGAGGAGGAGCAGAAGATTTTGGAGCAGATGATCTTCCACGCTCAGTTGCTCTCTCTCTGAAACGTAAATCAACTTTCGTGCAGAGTGAGATTAGCTCATCTAACTTAGAAGGTAAGTCTCTGGTAGCTAACTCATCTTTAATACGCTCAGATAAGCCATGCCAGAATGCAGCATACAGGGCCTCGTCGTTCCTTGCCAGTTCGGATGCCAGGATCTGGAACTGTATCAGATATTGTCCTACAGTACGTGACCCCTGGCGTAAACGGAGAATCTCGGATGAAGCTGAGGTTACCCGGCCTGGCTCGTCGAAGATGCGCCTGAATGTTGACACGAAGGCAGTGTAGGAAGATAGCAGGGTGTCGGACCTCTCCCATAACGGTGATGCCCAATCAAGGGCTGAGCCACTGAGAAGAGAAATAATGTAGGCAATTTTTGTACGGTCACTGGGAAAATTGCCAGGTTGTAGCTCAAACTGAATCTCACACTGGTTGAGAAATCCCCTGCAGACTCTTGGAGATCTGTCAAATTTTGCTGGCGTTGGAAGATGAAGACGTGGAGCAGAAATGGGTAAGGTGGGTGGGGTTATAGCTGGAGTCACTGTGGTTGACGCACCAGACGCGCCTGATCCACGGAGAGTTGTCTGAATCCCATCCAGCCGAGTAGAGAGATCCTGGAGACAGCGGATGATGTGGCCCTGTGCAGCCTCCTGATGTTCTAGTCGGGCTGCCAGTTCTTGCATCGGCCTGGCCGCTTGATCCTGGTCTCCGGCTGGATTCATTAGGTCAGTGCTTACTGTCACAACTGAGGGCCTGAGCTGACGGGAGGCAGCCTCAGTTGTAGGGGCTGAGATGTAC
Source organism: Pseudophryne corroboree (assembly GCF_028390025.1). NCBI lineage: Eukaryota > Metazoa > Chordata > Amphibia > Anura > Myobatrachidae > Pseudophryne > Pseudophryne corroboree. The sequence continues at coordinate 747,433,237 of NC_086446.1, read as the reverse complement.
CGGAACCTGGGAGGTTGTATCAGACCCCTGGACATGTAAGTAACATGAATAATAACTGCCCGAAGGCGTGACCACGACAACTTGGATAAAAGTCAATGATGTTTATTATGACAACTCCGCAACACAGCAGCAGTAAAAGAAAACGTAAAAGTCAGCAAAGAATAAATACAGTTCCTGGGTACTACAGGATGGCAGGAGCCACAGGGCACTGGTAGTGTGAGATAGTTCTTATAATCTTCTAGATGGAAAGTCCTTACCAGGCCCGACTGTAGCAATGGAGATAACCCAGGATTGTGCCAGCTGGTGTTCCAGGAAAAGCTGGGTTGCTGAAGATAAAACGGCTGCTGTGGATACTGGCTGGAACCAGACTGTTGTTAGCACGGAGTGGATACTGGCTGGAACCAGTTAAATAATAAATGAACTTGGGAGCGATGAAATATGAACTGAAATGTAGAACTTGAGAGTGGAGAAATAATAATACCGGTGGAGAGTGGTAAAGTGTAGAAAGGACACCGGCCCTTTAAGAGAAGCTGTACTCTGCTGGAAGCTGAGCTGGAAGCAGGTAATGTTGTAGCTGGAAACAGATGAATCCAGAATGGATTGGAGAGTCAGGCTACACCACAGGTGGAATGCTGGTGCGGGTCTCTATGGTGGAAGTCTTGAGACAGGAGCTGGAACCTGGAAGACAATCACAGGAGAGAGACAAACAGGAATTAGGTTTGACAACCAAAGCACTGACGCCTTCCTTGCTCAGGCACAGTGTATTTATACCTGCAGCAAGGAAGGGATTGGCTAGGCAATTATGCAGATTATCAATACTGAGAACAGATTGGTGGAAATGATCAGCTGACAGAATCCAAGATGGCTGCGCCCATGCAGACACTTGGAGGGAAGTTTGGTTTGTAATCCATGTGGTAATGAAAACAGTAATGGCGGCGCCGGCCACCGGAGACAGGAGGCGCCAGGCTGACAGATGCACATCCAACCACGCGGACACAGCGGAGGCCGCGGCTGACGTAATCGCCACTCAGACACTCTGCATGCAGAAGTTCAGGGACGGCGGCGGAGGCCGCGGGAGACACCATGCCAGGTGTAATATGGCATTTACTGTGACAGCGTCCCAGAGTGACAGGAGAGGATACAGGAATGTACACATCAGGATAACAGATGGGATCCGGTCCTTGAGCGCTGAGCCAGCCTTAGGAGGCATCTGATGGGTAAGAAATGGCGTCCAGATACCCGGATCGTGACAAGGGGGGCGAGAGCAGTGAAACTCCTTGAGGGCTTGGTGGCTTACTGTATCTCTCCGGTGGCCCGGCAAACACTTGTTCGAGATCTCAGGGGTCGTGATCCTGGCACCTGGATTGAAACTCCCAATACATTTTATGGTTTTATTTCCTTGACCATTTACATTTTTGTTCCCCTGAATGGATGGGAAGCGAGGCCATTGCATTGCTTTGCAATTGGCCTACAATGCTGTCAAGATGGCCCTGCAGATAGGGGTGTGTTTTTGCCTTAGCAGTTACTTGGGTGTGTAAATTCCTGTTTAAGCCACTTTGTTCTGATGACTTTTCTTTGTATCCTAGATATAACAAATTTTTGGAAGATAAACCGTCCTAGGCACTGAAATAAAATAGTGAACAAACAATATAGTGTAGTCACTTATTCAAAAGACTTCAGTGTTGTTCCATCTGTTGATAATTCGCTTGATTTCAACGATGCAGTGCATGCAAATAAAGAAAAAATGTATATAGTGTAATACAGTTTTAAGTGAACAATAATTTCTTCATGAATTACATATAATGTAACTCTATAAGTGATAATAAATCTAATTTTAAACAAGGCGTACCCCACTCACTATGTGAATGAAGCAAATTAAGCACATCAAGGTATCTTTAATCAATGAAGCATGGCGTACCCAACTCACAATGTCAAAAATGGTTTGAAGCTCATCAAGGTATCTTTCTTGTGGAATTTGGACCTTATCCTTCGACCCAAGTTGCTTTAGTCCACGTGTACCCAAAACAAACATAAACAAATTCTCCAATGTGTAGTAGAGCTTGCAAAACCATGTAGGATATACAACAACTATACAGAGTCCCAGAGACTGACAAACAGGAGTGGGGATAGCCAGCCTTTTTATATCCATCCATGATACGCATCTGAACTCTGGATAAGGTAATCTCTTGAAGATTTTGTTGTTTTTTTGGGGAGAAATAGCTCCAGAGTTTCAGCATGGATGGTTTTAGGTTTTTAACTTTGTGACTTTGTTTTTTTCTTTTTATTGTTATTTTACTGTATTCTCTGTTTCATTGGAACTTTCCCCTACCGATTGGGGTTTTGTACAATAAATTTTTATGGTCCTAAGAAGCATCCAGTATTTTTTTTTTGGAGAGGAAATTGAAAATGAAAGAAACCTTGATGGGCTTTGTAAATCTTGCCTAATTCTGTGAGTAGGGTACGCATTCCATACTTCTGCATACAAGATTACTAAAGATACCTTGATGTGTATAGAAAGCACCCCATTTGTGTGAGTGGGGTACGCTTATTTTCCTTAAAATAATTCAAACACTAATCTTAAAAGTATGTGTCTGTATAGTTGTTGTATATCCCACATGGTTTTGCAAGCTCTACTACACATTGGAGAATTTGTTTATGTTTGTTTTGGCTACACGTGGACTAAAGCAACTTGGGTCGAAGGATAAGGTCCAAATTCCACAAGAAAGATACCTTGATGAGCTTCAAACCATTTGTGACATTGTGAGTTGGGTACGCCATGCTTCATTGATTAAAGATACCTTGATGTGCTTAATTTGCTTCATTCACATAGTGAGTGGGGTACGCCTTGTTTAAAATTGGATTTAGTATCACTTATAGAGTTACATTATATGTAATTCATGACGAAATTATTGTTCACTTAAAACTGTATTACACTATACAGGTTGAGTATCCCATATCCAAATATTCTGAAATACGGAATATTCCGAAATACGGACTTTTTTGAGTGAGAGTGAGATAGTGAAACCTTTGTTTTTTGATGGCTCAATGTACACAAACTTTGTTTAATACACAAAGTTATTAAAAATATTGTATTAAATTACCTTCAGGCTGTGTGTATAAGGTGTATATGTAACAAAAATGCATTCTGTGCTTAGACTTAGGTCCCATCACCATGATATCTCATTATGGTATGCAATTATTCCAAAATACGGAATAATCCAATATCCAAAATACCTCTGGTCCCAAACATTTTGGATAAGGGATACTCAACCTGTATACATTTTTTCTTTATTTGCATGTACTGCATCGTTGAAATCAAGCAAATTATCAACAGATGGAACAACACTGAAGTCTTTTGAATAAGTGACTACACTATATTGTTTGTTCACTATTTTATTTCAGCGCCTAGGATGGTATATCTTTAAAAAATGTGTTATATCTAAGCTTGTATGTAGATGTTTGGTGACATCTAGGGAGACAGACCATCTAGGGCAGCTTTTTTTGTTTTAGCGCCATTTAGCAGGGATTTTCCACTTTTTTTGTTTCACGTTTTCCTTGTATCCGCCCTATATTGCACTAGTGCAATAAATACTGCAGCTCTTCCTGCCTGACCCCTCCCTTTCCGCTCCTTACCACAGCAACACTCTGCCCCATACGACACCCCCCACTCCGGTCTGGCCCTCTACTCTGTTCCATCCCACGTACAAGGGATGGAGGGGGAAGTTGGAAGACCAATAAAGGTGGGTACACTCTTAAGGGTGTATTAAATTCTTGTTGGAAACTGCCGTCTTGTCGGAAAGACAGCAGTTTCCGACTTTTTTAGGTCGGTAGGGGTTCCGACCTATTCAATGATGCCTCAGATTTTCCGACAAGTCGGGAATTCCGGACTTGTCGGAAAGCACGCGGATCAGCGGCTTAAGCCGCTGAATCACGTGTTTTGTCTGAAATGCGTCCAAATCCGACCGGTTTTAGCCCCATTTCCGACAATGTCAATCCAACTTTAAAAAAAGCCAGATTGGCATCGTCATGAATGGCCAAATCGCAGCACATTGAATACTTAGATGTCGGATCCTTTTCTGTCAGAAAGGATCCGACATCTATTGAATACACCCCTTAGTGATAAATGAAATGACGTCGCTCATTTTGACCCTTCCTGAGCGACGTTGTTTACTTTATCGCTAAGTGTGTATGCCGCCACCGAGCAATGCGCAGACCTCGGCTCATTAACAACGCTCGGTGTAATGGATTGCGGCTTGTGATTTGTCAAGCCACTTACAGGCCTCTCTACCATTATTTAAAGATGGCTATCTTAATTGGTTTGCTGATTCTATATTACAGAACTGGCAGAGGCCTGGAAAACATACCTGCAGCTCTTGGGATCTTGGAATTTTGGTTAGCGGGAGAGAGTACAATGGTAAATTGTGGATCCAAAACCTTAAGGGCAGTTGGGGAGTGATCCGGCACACGATTAATACTGCTTAACTAATTGCTGATAACAAGGGTGTAGCTACCATATGTGCATGGAGTGCAGCTGCTATGGGGCCCAGAGCTGAGAGGGGCCACCTTTCCTGTCACAGTTACTTGTATTATATACAGAGCGTACCTACCATAGGTGCAGGGAGTGCAGCTGCTATGGGGCCCAGAGCTGAGAGGGGCCACCTTCCCTGTTAAAGTTACATGTGTTATATACATTTTTCACCACTAGGTGGTACGTAGGAGTCCTTTCAAACTTTTTCCTTGGGCCCTGCAATATATCTAGGTATGACCCTGGACCTGTTCATTGTAGTTGGCATAAAATGAACTGGAGGGCATTATAATGTTATAATATGAACCGGGAAACTGTAAGGAGGCACAATATGAACAGACAGCACTATATATCATAATGTGAATTGGGGGTACTGTGCGGCATAATGTGTACTGGCAGCTCTGAAATGTGACATGGGGCCCCTTCAAAATGTTGCTATAGGGTCCTCAAAGTTCTGGTTACGCCCCTGGCTGACAAACAGTATACTGTATGACAACTTACAGGTACAGTAGGTCTATGAATATCACACAACCCATTTGATGGAAAATCCAGAGTTTTAGTAGAATGTAACTGTACAAAGATGAAATGCATTCATCCATAGAAAGAAACGTGTTCCTTCTGCATATGCGATTAAGCTTTGCAGGTAATCAAAGATCTGTCATTTATTTTATGCACGCTGGTCTGCTACCCTCAGGCTGTGCAGCACAAGATAAGGGAACATCTCATTTTCTAAAATTCCTCTACATGAGTTTATTAGGATGCAAACTCTGGCAGTTGCAATTAATTGAAATACTAATTCAGCAGTGAGCTGGGGGGCTATTAGGTTTCGTTCTTATTGGCAACCAGAATGTTTGGGGAATTTAATAGTTTAGTAATTGCCTTAAATGGATTTCAAAATATAAAGGTTAATTCCACAACATGAGGAGCAATAATTCAAAAGTCCAATGAGCACTCATGTTTGGCCAGGAGCAGTTCAGATTAGGGATGGCCATCGGTGTGGTTGCCATCGATGGTTGCCAATGATGGTGATATGGATAGTAACCATCGATGGCTGCCAACTATGCAGTGGATAACCATCGATGGTTCCCACTATCGATGGTCATCTCTATTTTTTCACTGACTGGCCCATGGGTCAACTGGAATATGGTCCATGTCCTGGCACCACATTAAAAAATATATATTTATTGGTTATACCTTTCCATCGATGGAGGGAAACCATCTGGTTCTCCCCCATCGATGACAAAAGTATTCCACATCGCCCATAAACCATCAATGATTTGGAATCATCGATGGTCGATGGCCATCCCTAGTTCAGATCAAGATTTTAAAGATGATGAGGAGGAATACTTGCCAACCTGTGGGCCAGTCCGAGCCTCCCTGTCTGGCTCCCCTATTTGAATTTTAGACTGTGCTGCAGCCCCACCTCTGAAGCCTCCACTGGAAGGAAGTCCAAGAACAGAGCATTTTGTACCTGATGGAATGGATTATGTTGGAGGGCACCTAAGGTGAGTGGGAGATATCCTGAGGCAGCTGACTCGTTATAAGCTCCAACCAGGGACGGACTGGGGAGTCCATCCGGTCCTGGCATATGTGTGTCCGCGCGCCGTGTAAAGGGCGCGCAGACACTGCAAATGTTGCGTAGCAACGTTCAGTGGTGGACACTGCATATTGCTTAGCAACGGGCAGTGGTGGTGGCAGTGGGGGACAAACCAGAGAGCCGGGAGCTGCGCTGAGCGCAGCCTTCCCAGCTCTCTGGTCCGGACCAGCCCATCGGCCCTTCTGGCATTTGCCAGAAGTGCCAGATGGATAGTCTGGTCCTGACTCCAACTCTCCTGCCCACTGGCGTATTTATAATGGGTGCAGTGTGTGCGGTGCACATGGGTCCAGAGTAGACTAGAATGCTCCGACTTTCTAGAGTGCGTAAACCACATAAATCCATTGATGGCCAAGGCTTGTAATGTCCATCAAACATAGTCAATCATTAACACGAGTCAGTATGTTTCCTACACTATCAAGACACAAATTCCAGCGGGAGGCAGTCAATTTACCAGCTGTCAGGATACCGACTAGAGATGAGCGGGTTCGGTTTCTCTGAATCCGAACCCGCCGAACTTCAGCTTTTTTTACACGGGGCCGAGCAGGCTCGGATCCTCCCGCCTTGCTCGGTTAACCCGAGCGCGCCCGAACGTCATCATCCCGCTGTCGGATTCTCACGAGGCTCGGATTCTATCGCGAGACTCGGATTCTATATAAGGAGCCGCGCGTCGCCGCCATTTTTCACACGTGCATTGAGATTGATAGGGAGAGGACGTGGCTGGCGTCCTCTCCGTTTAGAGTGACTAATAGTACTAGAGAGAGAGAGACACAAATTTTGGGGAGCATAATATAGGAGGAGTACTACTTGCTGCTGATAGTGTGACCAGTGGCAGTGACCAGTGCCACCAGTTTAATGAATCCGTTCTCTGCCTGAAAAAAAACGATACACAGTGTGACACAGTCACACATACCATATCTGTGCTCAGCCCAGTGTGCTGCATCATATACTGTATATCATTATCTGACTGCTGAGTGCTCACTGCTCACACAGCTTAATTGTGGGGGAGACTGGGGAGCAGTTATAGCAGGAGTACATATTTTAAGTACAGTGCACACTTTTGCTGCCAGAGTGCCACTGCCAGTGTGACTGACCAGTGACCACTGACCACCAGTATTGTGATTGTCTGCTGACCACCAGTATATTGTGATTGTCTGCCTGAAAAAGTTAAACACTCGTCGTGTGGTGTTTTTATAAACGCATTCTGCAGACAGTGTCCAGCAGGTCCGTCATTACATAATATATACCTGTCCGGCTGCAGTACTAGTGTGATATATATATATATATATATTTTAATTTTATCTCATTATCATCCAGTCTATATTAGCAGCAGACACAGTACGGTAGTCCACGGCTGTAGCTACCTCTGTGTCGGCAGTCGCTCGTCCATCCATAATTGTATACCACCTACCCGTGGTTTATTTATTTTTTCTATCTTCTTGATACTAGTAGCTTACTTTAGGAGTCTGCAGTGCTGACAGACAGTGTCCAGCAGGTCCGTCATTACATAATATATACCTGTCAGGCTGCAGTACTAGTGTGATATATATATATATATTTTAATTTTATCTCATTATCATCCAGTCTATATTAGCAGCAGACACAGTACGGTAGTCCACGGCTGTAGCTACCTCTGTGTCGGCAGTCGCTCGTCCATCCATAATTGTATACCACCTACCCGTGGTTTATTTATTTTTTCTATCTTCTTGATACTAGTAGCTTACTTTAGGAGTCTGCAGTGCTGACAGACAGTGTCCAGCAGGTCCGTCATTACATAATATATACCTGTCCGGCTGCAGTACTAGTGTGATATATATATATATATTTTAATTTTATCTCATTATCATCCAGTCTATATTAGCAGCAGACACAGTACGGTAGTCCACGGCTGTAGCTACCTCTGTGTCGGCAGTCGCTCGTCCATCCATAATTGTATACCACCTACCCGTGGTTTATTTTTTTTTTCTATCTTCTTGATACTAGTAGCTTACTTTAGGAGTCTGCAGTGCTGACAGACAGTGTCCAGCAGGTCCGTCATTACATAATATATACCTGTCCGGCTGCAGTACTAGTGTGATATATATATATATATATATATATTAATTTTATCTCATTATCATCCAGTCTATATTAGCAGCAGACACAGTACGGTAGTCCACGGCTGTAGCTACCTCTGTGTCGGCAGTCGCTCGTCCATCCATAATTGTATACCACCTACCCGTGGTTTATTTTATTTTTTCTATCTTCTTGATACTAGTAGCTTACTTTAGGAGTCTGCAGTGCTGACAGACAGTGTCCAGCAGGTCCGTCATTACATAATATATACCTGTCCGGCTACAGTACTAGTGTGATATATATATATATATATTAATTTTATCTCATTATCATCCAGTCTATATAGCAGCAGACACAGTACGGTAGTCCACGGCTGTAGCTACCTCTGTGTCGGCAGTCGCTCGTCCATCCATAATTGTATACCACCTACCCGTGGTTTATTTATTTTTTTCTATCTTCTTGATACTAGTAGCTTACTTTAGGAGTCTGCAGTGCTGAGTCTGACAGACAGTGTCCAGCAGGTCCGTCATTACATAATATATACCTGTCCGGCTGCAGTACTAGTGTGATATATATATATATATATTTTAATTTTATCTCATTATCATCTAGTCTATATTAGCAGCAGACACAGTACGGTAGTCCACGGCTGTAGCTACCTCTGTGTCGGCAGTAGCTCGTCCATCCATAAGTATACTAGTATCCATCCATCTCCATTGTTTACCTGAGGTGCCTTTTAGTTGTGCCTATTAAAATATGGAGAACAAAAATGTTGAGGTTCCAAAATTAGGGAAAGATCAAGATCGACTTCCACCTCGTGCTGAAGCTGCTGCCACTAGTCATGGCCGAGACGATGAAATGCCAGCAACGTCGTCTGCCAAGGCCGATGCCCAATGTCATAGTACAGAGCATGTAAAATCCAAAACACCAAATATCAGTAAAAAAAGGACTCAAAAATCTAATATAAAATTGTCGGAGGAGAAGCGTAAACTTGCCAATATGCCATTTACCACACGGAGTGGCAAGGAACGGCTGAGGCCCTGGCCTATGTTCATGGCTAGTGGTTCAGCTTCACATGAGGATGGAAGCACTCAGCCTCTCGCTAGAAAAATTAAAAGACTCAAGCTGGCAAAAGCACCGCAAAGAACTGTGCGTTCTTCGAAATCACAAATCCACAAGGAGAGTCCAATTGTGTCGGTTGCGATGCCTGACCTTCCCAACACTGGATGTGAAGAGCATGCGCCTTCCACCATTTGCACGCCCCCTGCAAGTGCTGGAAGGAGCACCCGCAGTCCAGTTCCTGATAGTCAGATTGAAGATGTCAGTGTTGAAGTACACCAGGATGAGGAGGATATGGGTGTTGCTGGCGCTGGGGAGGAAATTGACAAGGAGGATTCTGATGGTGAGGTGGTTTGTTTAAGTCAGGCACCCGGGGAGACACCTGTTGTCCGTGGGAGGAATATGGCCATTGACATGCCTGGTGAAAATACCAAAAAAATCAGCTCTTCGGTGTGGAAGTATTTCAACAGAAATGCGGACAACATTTGTCAAGCCGTGTGTTGCCTTTGTCAAGCTGTAATAAGTAGGGGTAAGGACGTTAACCACCTCGGAACATCCTCCCTTATACGTCACCTGCAGCGCATTCATCATAAGTCAGTGACAAGTTCAAAAACTTTGGGCGACAGCGGAAGCAGTCCACTGACCAGTAAATCCCTTCCTCTTGTAACCAAGCTCACGCAAACCACCCCACCAACTCCCTCAGTGTCAATTTCCTCCTTCCCCAGGAATGCCAATAGTCCTGCAGGCCATGTCACTGGCAATTCTGACGAGTCCTCTCCTGCCTGGGATTCCTCCGATGCATCCTTGCGTGTAACGCCTACTGCTGCTGGCGCTGCTGTTGTTGCTGCTGGGAGTCGATGGTCATCCCAGAGGGGAAGTCGTAAGCCCACTTTTACTACTTCCACCAAGCAATTGACTGTCCAACAGTCCTTTGCGAGGAAGATGAAATATCACAGCAGTCATCCTGTTGCAAAGCGGATAACTGAGGCCTTGACAACTATGTTGGTGTTAGACGTGCGTCCGGTATCCGCCGTTAGTTCACAGGGAACTAGACAATTTCTTGAGGTAGTGTGCCCCCGTTACCAAATACCATCTAGGTTCCACTTCTCTAGGCAGGCGATACCGAGAATGTACACGGACGTCAGAAAAAGACTCACCAGTGTCCTAAAAAATGCAGTTGTACCCAATGTCCACTTAACCACGGACATGTGGACAAGTGGAGCAGGGCAGGGTCAGGACTATATGACTGTGACAGCCCACTGGGTAGATGTATGGACTCCCGCCGCAAGAACAGCAGCGGCGGCACCAGTAGCAGCATCTCGCAAACGCCAACTCTTTCCTAGGCAGGCTACGCTTTGTATCACCGGTTTCCAGAATACGCACACAGCTGAAAACCTCTTACGGCAACTGAGGAAGATCATCGCGGAATGGCTTACCCCAATTGGACTCTCCTGTGGATTTGTGGCATCGGACAACGCCAGCAATATTGTGTGTGCATTAAATATGGGCAAATTCCAGCACGTCCCATGTTTTGCACATACCTTGAATTTGGTGGTGCAGAATTTTTTAAAAAACGACAGGGGCGTGCAAGAGATGCTGTCGGTGGCCAGAAGAATTGCGGGACACTTTCGGCGTACAGGCACCGCGTACAGAAGACTGGAGCAACACCAAAAACGCCTGAACCTGCCCTGCCATCATCTGAAGCAAGAAGTGGTAACGAGGTGGAATTCAACCCTATATATGCTTCAGAGGTTGGAGGAGCAGCAAAAGGCCATTCAAGCCTATACAATTCAGCACGATATAGGAGGTGGAATGCACCTGTCTCAAGCGCAGTGGAGAATGATTTCAACGTTGTGCAAGGTTCTGCTGCCCTTTGAACTTGCCACACGTGAAGTCAGTTCAGACACTGCCAGCCTGAGTCAGGTCATTCCCCTCATCAGGCTTTTGCAGAAGAAGCTGGAGACATTGAAGGAGGAGCTAACACGGAGCGATTCCGCTAGGCATGTGGGACTTGTGGATGGAGCCCTTAATTCGCTTAACAAGGATTCACGGGTGGTCAATCTGTTGAAATCAGATCACTACATTTTGGCCACCGTGCTCGATCCTAGATTTAAAACCTACCTTGGATCTCTCTTTCCGGCAGACGCAAGTCTGCTGGGGTTCACTTCAAAGACCTGCTGGTGAGAAAATTGTCAAGTCAAGCGGAACGCGACCTGTCAACATCTCCTCCTTCACATTCTCCCGCAACTGGGGGTGCGAGGAAAAGGCTCAGAATTCCGAGCCCACCCGCTGGCGGTGATGCAGGGCAGTCTGGAGCGACTGCTGATGCTGACATCTGGTCCGGACTGAAGGACCTGACAACGGTTACGGACATGTCGTCTACTGTCACTGCATATGATTCTCTCCCCATTGAAAGAATGGTGGAGGATTATATGAGTGACCGCATCCAAGTAGGCACGTCAGACAGTCCGTACTTATACTGGCAGGAAAAAGAGGCAATTTGGAGGCCCTTGCACAAACTGGCTTTATTCTACCTGAGTTGCCCTCCCACAAGTGTGTACTCCGAAAGAGTGTTTAGTGCCGCCGCTCACCTTGTCAGCAATCGGCGTACGAGGTTACTTCCAGAAAATGTGGAGAAGATGATGTTCATTAAAATGAATTATAATCAATTCCTCCGTGGAGACATTGACCAGCAGCAATTGCCTCCACAAAGTACACAGGGAGCTGAGATGGTGGATTCCAGTGGGGACGAATTGATAATCTGTGAGGAGGGGGATGTACACGGTGATATATCGGAGGATGATGATGAGGTGGACATCTTGCCTCTGTAGAGCCAGTTTGTGCAAGGAGAGATTAATTGCTTCTTTTTTGGTGGGGGTCCAAACCAACCCGTCATTTCAGTCACAGTCGTGTGGCAGACCCTGTCACTGAAATGATGGGTTGGTTAAAGTGTGCATGTCCTGTTTATACAACATAAGGGTGGGTGGGAGGGCCCAATGACAATTCCATCTTGCACCTCTTTTTTCTTTAATTTTTCTTTGCGTCATGTGCTGTTTGGGGAGTGTTTTTTGGAAGGGCCATCCTGCGTGACACTGCAGTGCCACTCCTAGATGGGCCAGGTGTTTGTGTCGGCCACTAGGGTCGCTTATCTTACTCACACAGCTACCTCATTGCGCCTCTTTTTTTCTTTGCGTCATGTGCTGTTTGGGGAGTGTTTTTTGGAAGGGCCATCCTGCGTGACACTGCAGTGCCACTCCTAGATGGGCCAGGTGTTTGTGTCGGCCACTAGGGTCGCTTAGCTTACTCACACAGCTACCTCATTGCGCCTCTTTTTTTCTTTGCGTCATGTGCTGTTTGGGGAGTGTTTTTTGGAAGGGCCATCCTGCGTGACACTGCAGTGCCACTCCTAGATGGGCCAGGTGTTTGTGTCGGCCACTAGGGTCGCTTAGCTTACTCACACAGCTACCTCATTGCGCCTCTTTTTTTCTTTGCGTCATGTGCTGTTTGGGGAGTGTTTTTTGGAAGGCCATCCTGCGTGACACTGCAGTGCCACTCCTAGATGGGCCAGGTGTTTGTGTCGGCCACTAGGGTCGCTTAGCTTACTCACACAGCTACCTCATTGCGCCTCTTTTTTTCTTTGCGTCATGTGCTGTTTGGGGAGTGTTTTTCGGAAGGGCCATCCTGCGTGACACTGCAGTGCCACTCCTAGATGGGCCAGGTGTTTGTGTCGGCCACTAGGGTCGCTTAGCTTACTCACACAGCTACCTCATTGCGCCTCTTTTTTTCTTTGCGTCATGTGCTGTTTGGGGAGTGTTTTTTGGAAGGGCCATCCTGCGTGACACTGCAGTGCCACTCCTAGATGGGCCAGGTGTTTGTGTCGGCCACTAGGGTCGCTTAGCTTACTCACACAGCTACCTCATTGCGCCTCTTTTTTTCTTTGCGTCATGTGCTGTTTTGGGAGTGTTTTTTGGAAGGGCCATCCTGCGTGACACTGCAGTGCCACTCCTAGATGGGCCAGGTGTTTGTGTCGGCCACTAGGGTCGCTTAGCTTACTCACACAGCTACCTCATTGCGCCTCTTTTTTTCTTTGCGTCATGTGCTGTTTGGGGAGTGTTTTTTGGAAGGGCCATCCTGCGTGACACTGCAGTGCCACTCCTAGATGGGCCAGGTGTTTGTGTCGGCCACTAGGGTCGCTTAGCTTACTCACACAGCTACCTCATTGCGCCTCTTTTTTTCTTTGCGTCATGTGCTGTTTGGGGAGTGTTTTTTGGAAGGGCCATCCTGCGTGACACTGCAGTGCCACTCCTAGATGGGCCAGGTGTTTGTGTCGGCCACTAGGGTCGCTTAGCTTACTCACACAGCTACCTCATTGCGCCTCTTTTTTTCTTTGCGTCATGTGCTGTTTGGGGAGTGTTTTTTGGAAGGGCCATCCTGCGTGACACTGCAGTGCCACTCCTAGATGGGCCAGGTGTTTGTGTCGGCCACTAGGGTCGCTTAGCTTAGTCATCCAGCGACCTCGGTGCAAATTTTAGGACTAAAAATAATATTGTGAGGTATTCAGAATAGACTGAAAATGAGTGGAAATTATGGTTTTTGAGGTTAATAATACTTTGGGTTCAAAATGACCCCCAAATTCTATGATTTAAGCTGTTTTTTAGTGTTTTTTGAAAAAAACACCCGAATCCAAAACACACCCGAATCCGACAAAAAAAATTCGGTGAGGTTTTGCTAAAACGCGGTCGAACCCAAAACACGGCCGTGGAACCGAACCCAAAACCAAAACACAAAACCCGAAAAATTTCAAGTGCACATCTCTAATACCGACGCCGGAATCCCGACACCTGGTGAAATACCGGTGGTCGGAATTCCGACCGCCGGCTGGAATGCCCACTTGGGTGGCGGTCTATGCCACTACCCTAGGGGGGGGGAATATAACTCTGTGGTAAACGAAGGTCGCCACTAGACCCGAAGCATGGCGAGCGCAGCAAGCCCGCATGGGGACATGCTGCACTCGCCGCCGGTATCCCGGCTGTCGGGATCCCGACATCGGTCTCCTGCTGGGGGATACTGATACCACTCCAGCCCCCATTAAACTTCCATCCTGATTCAGGTATGTCTCAGAAGCCCTTTGGTCTCTTGGTGTTCATTATTACTTCTTTTGCAATCTATTATTATCAGTATTACCATAGGCTGATAGCAGCCGGTCTGAGCCAGGGAGCGCTTCATTAGCTGTCTCCTAGGGCATATTGGTTTATTACTAGATCATTTATTCCATGCCTCATGTGGAACAGTTTTGAAGAGTCAGGAAATTTTGCAGCAGAATAAACAAATGAATTATAAAATAAAGGACGATTAATGGAGTAAATTTAGCAGGAAAAAAAAAGTTTTACTCAATTCCAGCAAAATGAGGAAGTATCAAATTCTGAATTTTTTTTAAAAAACATTTCATTATTGAGTCATCATGGGTAAACATGTATTAACACAGTATCAATAAATACCAGTTGTGTTGAATACAGCATAACATATATTGACATAAATAAAGCATTAACAATGTTTGATCGTGTTGTGCTAATTATGTCTATTCGTGTCATCAAAATCTACATCAAATCAACAATAGTGACAAAGTAGCCTCGAGGGCAGCCGCCAACAAACCTCCAGCTCAGTATAGGGAAACAGGTGGATCCTGTGCTGCCAATCTTGTTAGATACCATGTGGTGTTTTTTAAGCTATGGTGTATTTGTTGCCGTGTGTTAAGAGGGAGAGCAGAGATATAGGATTCCCATAACGTAAAAAAACGATCCACCTGTTTACCCTTATCCACTATTGCCTCCACCCAATCCATCCGGAACAGATGATATAATTTGAATAAAAATAAAGGTATCTGCGGAGGTGCAGTGTCTATCCATCCCTGAAGAATTGTCTTTTTCCCTGCCGCACTAAGGGCTATGAGTAATTTTTTGCATTCTAGCGGCATCCTAAGAGTCGGATCAATAATGCCCAAAATTGCCCATTCTGGTGTGAAAGGAACGTAGGTTATTAATTTGGCTTCAGCATATCGCCTAATGAGATGCCAGAAGTATTGAATGATTGGGCAAGCCCATAAACAGTGATAAGTATCAGCTTCAGATTGGTGGCATTTTGGGCAAGAGTGAGATTCTGAGTTTCCCATACGGAAACGTCGCAGAGGGGATAAGTATGTATTGTGATATATATTTAAAAACAACTCTGTATACATGCTAGCGGGTAAAACATTACGCGAGAACAGTAGGGCTTTTTCCATTAAAGGAATTGTTAACCTGGGGAAATGATTTAACCACTTAGATATGCCTCCCGTAATTTTAGCATGGTCCAAAATGTTCCTCAAGAAAGTATAATGGGAGGAAATAGCTTTACGTTGAGGAACCGGGTAGGATAAAAGATTGTTTAGAGAGTTATTCCAATCCTTTACTGTAAAGTGTCTGAGAACATGATTTACGTAAAATTGCAGTTGTACAAATGCTAAGGGGTATGGGCTGATCATGGCAAACACAGAGGATACCTCAGTGAAGGTTAGCACACTCCGACCCTCCGTGGAGAACAAGGATCGAATAGAACGCAATCCAGTCAATCCCCACACACTGAAGGGGTGAGCAGCCATGCCATCCAGAAAATCAGGGTTTTGAAGGAAGGGCAGGCACATGGAGTGATAATGATTCAATTTAGCATGATGGCGCAGAATGTGCCATAGTTTTCTGGTGGTCCACAGGAGTGGGTTGGATTTAATATAATCTGGAACCTCCTGGTCATGTTGGTGAAGGAAACACGTCAGATCAGTGCCCTGCAAGAAATTCTCTTCCAGTGACGTGTTTGTATACACTGAACTTTTTTGTATCCAATCCCTCAGGTGTCGTAAGAGGGCAGCATGATTGTATACCTCAATATCAGGGAAATTGATCCCTCCATTTGATTTAGGCTGGGTCAATTTCCGCATCGCTATCCTAGCTCTGCCACTCCTCCAAATAAATCCCCTAATAAGTGTATTGATTGATCGAATATCCGTTTTTGTAAGCAGGACCGGAAGTGTTTGCAGTGGATAGAGCAAACGGGGGATGGCTACCATTTTGAGTAAGTTGGCCCTGCCCAAATAAGATAACGGGAGACGGTCCCATCCTTTTATGTCAGTAGATAAGGTAGATATAGCTTTACTAACATTTAGTCTATATAGAGCATCTATGTTTTTTGGTAACAAGTATTCCCAGGTATGGAATGTATGCATCAGCCCAATGTAGAGGATATTGAGCAGTCCACCGGGTGCCAGTGGTGGTGCTGCATAGTAATAATGCTCTAGATTTGTCAACGTTGATGCTAAAACCTGAAATAGAACCGAATAATCGTATTTTGTCAAGTATTTGTTAGAGATGAGCGGGTTCGGTTCCTCGGAATCCGAACCCGCCCGAACTTCAGGTTTTTTTACACGGGGCCGAGCGACTCGGATCTTCCCGCCTTGCTCGGTTAACCCGAGCACGCCCGAACGTCATCATCCCGCTGTCGGATTCTCGCGAGGCTCGTATTCTATCGCGAGACTCGGATTCTATATAAGGAGCCGCGCGCCGCCGCCATTTTCACACGTGCATTGAGATTGATAGGGAGAGGACGTGGCTGGCGTCCTCTCCGTTTAGACTAGAGTACTAGAGAGAGACACAAATTTTGGGGAGCATATTATTAGGAGGAGTACTACTTGCTGCTGATAGTGTGACCAGTGACCACCAGTTTAATTAATCCGTTCTCTGCCTGAAAAAAAACGATACACAGTGTGACACAGTCACATACCATATCTGTGCTCAGCCCAGTGTGCTGCATCATATGTAATACTGTATATCATTATCTGACTGTGCTGAGTGCTCACTGCTCACACAGCTTAATTGTGGGGGAGACTGGGGAGCAGTTATAGCAGGAGTACATATTTTAAGTACAGTGCACACTTTTGCTGCCAGAGTGCCACTGCCAGTGTGACTGACCAGTGACCACTGACCACCAGTATTGTGATTGTCTGCTGACCACCAGTATATTGTGATTGTCTGCCTGAAAAAGTTAAACACTCGTCGTGTGGTGTTTTTATAAACGCATTCTGCAGACAGTGTCCAGCAGGTCCGTCATTACATAATATATACCTGTCCGGCTGCAGTACTAGTGTGATATATATATATTTTAATTTTATCTCATTATCATCCAGTCTATATTAGCAGCAGACACAGTACGGTAGTCCACGGCTGTAGCTACCTCTGTGTCGGCAGTCGCTCGTCCATCCATAATTGTATACCACCTACCCGTGGTTTTTTTTTTTTTCTATCTTCTTGATACTAGTAGCTTACTTTAGGAGTCTGCAGTGCTGACAGACAGTGTCCAGCAGGTCCGTCATTACATAATATATACCTGTCCGGCTGCAGTACTAGTGTGATATATATATATTTTAATTTTATCTCATTATCATCCAGTCTATATTAGCAGCAGACACAGTACGGTAGTCCACGGCTGTAGCTACCTCTGTGTCGGCAGTCGCTCGTCCATCCATAATTGTATACCACCTACCCGTGGTTTTTTTTTTCTATCTTCTTGATACTAGTAGCTTACTTTAGGAGTCTGCAGTGCTGACAGACAGTGTCCAGCAGGTCCGTCATTACATAATATATACCTGTCCGGCTGCAGTACTAGTGTGATATATATATATTTTAATTTTATCTCATTATCATCCAGTCTATATTAGCAGCAGACACAGTACGGTAGTCCACGGCTGTAGCTACCTCTGTGTCGGCAGTCGCTCGTCCATCCATAATTGTATACCACCTACCCGTGGTTTTTTTTTTTCTATCTTCTTGATACTAGTAGCTTACTTTAGGAGTCTGCAGTGCTGACAGACAGTGTCCAGCAGGTCCGTCATTACATAATATATACCTGTCCGGCTGCAGTACTAGTGTGATATATATATATTTTAATTTTATCTCATTATCATCCAGTCTATATTAGCAGCAGACACAGTACGGTAGTCCACGGCTGTAGCTACCTCTGTGTCGGCAGTCGCTCGTCCATCCATAATTGTATACCACCTACCCGTGTTTTTTTTTTTCTATCTTCTTGATACTAGTAGCTTACTTTAGGAGTCTGCAGTGCTGACAGACAGTGTCCAGCAGGTCCGTCATTACATAATATATACCTGTCCGGCTGCAGTACTAGTGTGATATATATATATTTTAATTTTATCTCATTATCATCCACTCTATATTAGCAGCAGACACAGTACGGTAGTCCACGGCTGTAGCTACCTCTGTGTCGGCAGTCGCTCGTCCATCCATAATTGTATACCACCTACCCGTGTTTTTTTTTTTTCTATCTTCTTGATACTAGTAGCTTACTTTAGGAGTCTGCAGTGCTGACAGACAGTGTCCAGCAGGTCCGTCATTACATAATATATACCTGTCCGGCTGCAGTACTAGTGTGATATATATATATTTTAATTTTATCTCATTATCATCCAGTCTATATTAGCAGCAGACACAGTACGGTAGTCCACGGCTGTAGCTACCTCTGTGTCGGCAGTCGCTCGTCCATCCATAATTGTATACCACCTACCCGTGTTTTTTTTTTTTTCTATCTTCTTGATACTAGTAGCTTACTTTAGGAGTCTGCAGTGCTGAGTCTGACAGACAGTGTCCAGCAGGTCCGTCATTACATAATATATACCTGTCCGGCTGCAGTACTAGTGTGATATATATATATATTTTAATTTTATCTCATTATCATCCAGTCTATATTAGCAGCAGACACAGTACGGTAGTCCACGGCTGTAGCTACCTCTGTGTCGGCAGTCGCTCGTCATCCATAAGTATACTAGTATCCATCCATCTCCATTGTTTACCTGAGGTGCCTTTTAGTTGTGCCTATTAAAATATGGAGAACAAAAATTTTGAGGTTCCAAAAATAGGGAAAGATCAAGATCGACTTCCACCTCGTGCTGAAGCTGCTGCCACTAGTCATGGCCGAGACGATGAAATGCCAGCAACGTCGTCTGCCAAGGCCGATGCCCAATGTCATAGTACAGAGCATGTAAAATCCAAAACACCAAATATCAGTAAAAAAAGGACTCAAAAATCTAAAATAAAATTGTCGGAGGAGAAGCGTAAACTTGCCAATATGCCATTTACCACACGGAGTGGCAAGGAACGGCTGAGGCCCTGGCCTATGTTCATGGCTAGTGGTTCAGCTTCACATGAGGATGGAAGCACTCAGCCTCTCGCTAGAAAAATGAAAAGACTCAAGCTGGCAAAAGCACAGCAAAGAACTGTGCGTTCTTCGAAATCCCAAATCCACAAGGAGAGTCCAATTGTGTCGGTTGCGATGCCTGACCTTCCCAACACTGGACGTGAAGAGCATGCGCCTTCCACCATTTGCACGCCCCCTGCAAGTGCTGGAAGGAGCACCCGCAGTCCAGTTCCTGATAGTCAGATTGAAGATGTCAGTGTTAAAGTACACCAGGATGAGGAGGATATGGGTGTTGCTGGCGCTGGGGCGGAAATTGACAAGGAGGATTCTAATGGTGAGGTGGTTTGTTTAAGTCAGGCACCCGGGGAGACACCTGTTGTCCGTGGGAGGAATATGGCCATTGACATGCCTGGTGAAAATACCAAAAAAATCAGCTCTTCGGTGTGGAAGTATTTCAACAGAAATGCGGACAACATTTGTCAAGCCGTGTGTTGCCTTTGTCAAGCTGTAATAAGTAGGGGTAAGGACGTTAACCACCTCGGAACATCCTCCCTTATACGTCACCTGCAGCGCATTCATAATAAGTCAGTGACAAGTTCAAAAACTTTGGGCGACAGCGGAAGCAGTCCACTGACCAGTAAATCCCTTCCTCTTGTAACCAAGCTCACGCAAACCACCCCACCAACTCCCTCAGTGTCAATTTCCTCCTTCCCCAGGAATGCCAATAGTCCTGCAGGCCATGTCACTGGCAATTCTGACGAGTCCTCTCCTGCCTACTGCTGCTGGCGCTGCTGTTGTTGCTGCTGGGAGTCGATGGTCATCCCAGAGGGGAAGTCGTAAGCCCACTTTTACTACTTCCACCAAGCAATTGACTGTCCAACAGTCCTTTGCGAGGACGATGAAATATCACAGCAGTCATCCTGTTGCAAAGCGGATAACTGAGGCCTTGACAACTATGTTGGTGTTAGACGTGCGTCCGGTATCCGCCGTTAGTTCACAGGGAACTAGACAATTTCTTGAGGTAGTGTGCCCCCGTTACCAAATACCATCTAGGTTCCACTTCTCTAGGCAGGCGATACCGAGAATGTACACGGACGTCTGAAAAAGACTCACCAGTGTCCTAAAAAATGCAGTTGTACCCAATGTCCACTTAACCACGGACATGTGGACAAGTGGAGCAGGGCAGGGTCAGGACTATATGACTGTGACAGCCCACTGGGTAGATGTATGGACTCCCGCCGCAAGAACAGCAGCGGCGGCACCAGTAGCAGCATCTCGCAAACGCCAACTCTTTCCTAGGCAGGCTACGCTTTGTATCACCGCTTTCCAGAATACGCACACAGCTGAAAACCTCTTACGGCAACTGAGGAAGATCATCGCGGAATGGCTTACCCCAATTGGACTCTCCTGTGGATTTGTGGCATCGGACAACGCCAGCAATATTGTGTGTGCATTAAATATGGGCAAATTCCAGCACGTCCCATGTTTTGCACATACCTTGAATTTGGTGGTGCAGAATTATTTAAAAAACGAGAGGGGCGTGCAAGAGATGCTGTCGGTGGCCAGAAGAATTGCGGGACACTTTCGGCGTACAGGCACCACGTACAGAAGACTGGAGCACCACCAAAAACGCCTGAACCTGCCCTGCCATCATCTGAAGCAAGAAGTGGTAACGAGGTGGAATTCAACCCTATATATGCTTCAGAGGTTGGAGGAGCAGCAAAAGGCCATTCAAGCCTATACAATTGAGCACGATATAGGAGGTGGAATGCACCTGTCTCAAGCGCAGTGGAGAATGATTTCAACGTTGTGCAAGGTTCTGCTGCCCTTTGAACTTGCCACACGTGAAGTCAGTTCAGACACTGCCAGCCTGAGTCAGGTCATTCCCCAGATCAGGCTTTTGCAGAAGAAGCTGGAGACATTGAAGGAGGAGCTAACACAGAGCGATTCCGCTAGGCATGTGGGACTTGTGGATGGAGCACTTAATTCGCTAAACAAGGATTCACGGGTGGTCAATCTGTTGAAATCAGAGCACTACATTTTGGCCACCGTGCTCGATCCTAGATTTAAAACCTACCTTGGATCTCTCTTTCCGGCAGACACAAGTCTGCTGGGGTTCAAAGACCTGCTGGTGAGAAAATTGTCAAGTCAAGCGGAACGCGACCTGTCAACATCTCCTCCTTCACATTCTCCCGCAACTGGGGGTGCGAGGAAAAGGCTCAGAATTCCGAGCCCACCCGCTGGCGGTGATGCAGGGCAGTCTGGAGCGACTGCTGATGCTGACATCTGGTCCAGACTGAAGGACCTGCCAACGATTACGGACATGTCGTCTACTGGCACTGCATATGATTCTCTCCCCATTGAAAGAATGGTGGAGGATTATATGAGTGACCGCATCCAAGTAGGCACGTCAGACAGTCCGTACTTATACTGGCAGGAAAAAGAGGCAATTTGGAGGCCCTTGCACAAACTGGCTTTATTCTACCTAAGTTGCCCTCCCACAAGTGTGTACTCCGAAAGAGTGTTTAGTGCCGCCGCTCACCTTGTCAGCAATCGGCGTACGAGGTTACATCCAGAAAATGTGGAGAAGATGATGTTCATTAAAATAAATTATAATCAATTCCTCCGTGGAGACATTGACCAGCAGCAATTGCCTCCACAAAGTACACAGGGAGCTGAGATGGTGGATTCCAGTGGGGACGAATTGATAATCTGTGAGGAGGGGGATGTACACGGTGATATATCGGAGGATGATGATGAGGTGGACATCTTGCCCCTGTAGAGCCAGTTTGTGCAAGGAGAGATTAATTGCTTCTTTTTCGGTGGGGGTCCAAACCAACCCGTCATTTCAGTCACAGTCGTGTGGCAGACCCTGTCACTGAAATGATGGGTTGGTTAAAGTGTGCATGTCCTGTTTATACAACATAAGGGTGGGTGGGAGGGCCCAAGGACAATTCCATCTTGCACCTCTTTTTTCTTTCATTTTTCTTTGCGTCATGTGCTGTTTGGGGAGTATTTTTTTGAAGGGCCATCCTGCGTGACACTGCAGTGCCACTCCTAGATGGGCCAGGTGTTTGTGTCGGCCACTAGGGTCGCTTATCTTACTCACACAGCTACCTCATTGCGCCTCTTTTTTTCTTTGCGTCATGTGCTGTTTGGGGAGTGTTCTTTGGAAGGGCCATCCTGCGTGACACTGCAGTGCCACTCCTAGATGGGCCAGGTGTTTGTCAGCCACTAGGGTCGCTTAGCTTACTCACACAGCTACCTCATTGCGCCTCTTTTTTTCTTTGCGTCATGTGCTGTTTGGGGAGTGTTTTTTGGAAGGGCCATCCTGCGTGACACTGCAGTGCCACTCCTAGATGGGCCAGGTTTTTGTGTCGGCCACTAGGGTCGCTTAGCTTACTCACACAGCTACCTCATTGCGCCTCTTTTTTTCTTTGCGTCATGTGCTGTTTGGGGAGTGTTTTTTGGAAGGGCCATCCTGCGTGACACTGCAGTGCCACTCCTAGATGGGCCAGGTGTTTGTGTCGGCCACTAGGGTCGCTTAGCTTAGTCATCCAGCGACCTCGGTGCAAATTTTAGGACTAAAAATAATATTGTGAGGTGTGAGGTGTTCAGAATAGACTGAAAATGAGTGGAAATTATGGTTTTTGAGGTTAATAATACTTTGGGATCAAAATGACCCCCAAATTCTATGATTTAAGCTGTTTTTTAGTGTTTTTTGAAAAAAACACCCGAATCCAAAACACACCCGAATCCGACAAAAAAAATTCGGTGAGGTTTTGCCAAAACGCGGTCGAACCCAAAACACGGCCGCGGAACCGAACCCAAAACCAAAACACAAAACCCGAAAAATTTCAAGTGCACATCTCTAGTATTTGTTGAAGGACCCGTTCAGGATTACTGGTATAAAGAAGTATATCATCGGCAAAAGCAGATAATTTAATTTCCTGTGTACCTATTCTGATTCCCTGAAACGTTGTCCAGTCTTGGAGTATACGCAATAAAGGATCAAATGCCAGATTAAGCAGGAGTGGGGATAGGGGACAGCCCTGGCGAGTGCCCCTTTCTAGAAAAAATCGCGGTCCTCTAACTCCATTTATGAGGAGAGAGGCAGATGGTTTATTGTATATATACCGGATATAGTCAAGAAAATATGTTTCAAAGCCCCTGTTCTCTAGAATGGTGTATAAATGCGGCCATAACATCATGTCAAATGCTTTGTTAGCATCAAGACTTAAAAGCATTTTCGAGTCAGCGTGGGAATGTTGGGATGATACCACTGCCGCCAAAGCTGTGCGGATAGCCTTAACTGCGTGGCGGCCTTGTACAAACCCCATTTGAGTAACAGTGAGAATATCGGGGAGAATCACCTAGAGTCTTGTCGCCATAATTTTCGCCAAGATCTTATAATCGACGTTCAGAAGACTAATGGGCCTATATGAAGAAAGTAACGTTGTGTCTCTGTCTGGCTTCGGTAGAAGGGTTATATACGCTTCATTAAAAAGGGGGATGGGCAGTTTCTTTCATGTATAGCTTGGAGCAGTTCCAACAATGATGGGGCAATATGTGGTTGTAGTATGCGATAATAATCGCCTGAAAGGCCATCTGGGCCTGGGGACTTGCCATGGGGTAAATGTGAGATAGTATGATTGATTTCCTCAATTGTAATTTTGCCCGCTAAGGCTTCCCGTTGTTCAGGGGTCAGAGGTGGCAGTGCAGAGTTTGTAAGTGGTTCTGAATGTCCTTATCTACTTGTGAGGAATTGAATAAAGTCGTAAAGTAATTTTGAAATTGAGATACAATTTCCTGGGACTTCGTTATGATGGTGCCAGTTATAGGATGTTTCAATGCGGTTATTGAGTGACATTTCCTAGGGGGTCGAGACATGACAGCAAGCAATCTGGCCGCCTTGTTCCCCCACCTGTAGAATTAGTTTTTTTGTGTAATCAATGGAATGTTTTGCTTGTGTCGCTAGATAAGTTTCCATTAATTGTCGCGCCTGTCTGTATGTAGCAAGTGTGTTTTCCGATGGGGTGGAAACGTAAGTCTGAAAGGCGTCTGACATTACTGTCTTTAATGTGATATATTCTGCCTTAGTCTCCTTTTTCTTTTTGGCCACATAGCTTATGATGTGTCCTCTCATCACTGCCCTAGAGGCGTTCCAAAAGATTTCAGGCTTGTCCTAATAATCTAGGTTCTCGTCAACAAAATTCGTCCAGTGTAAGTGAGATACAATTTGAAGTCTTCTGAGTTAGCTAGATAATGTGGGAAGCACCATATGCGATCTGTCGGGTGCATTGAGGAGTGGGTAAGAACTAAGGAGACAGGGGCGTGGTCCGATATCAATATATCATGTATGTCTACATGACAAACATGAGACACCAAGTCATCAATTATAAGAATTTTATCTATGCGGGATAATGAGTTATGGGCCAATGATAAGTGAGTGTGCGTTCTATCCCCAGGATTAAGCAATCTCCACGGATCCGAAAGGTCTAAGGAGTGTCTAAATGAGGACAAAAATCTGCTGCGAGAATCAGTATTTGTGGGCATGGCTGGCGATCTATCAATCGTAGTATCTTCCACCATATTAAAATCGACCCCTACTATCAGAGGGTAGTTTGTTCTACCCTGTAGAATATGTTTGAGATCTTGAATGAACAAATGAGTGTTAATATTAGGGGCATAAACGTTAACCAAGGTATACTTTGTATGCAAGATTTCGGTGTCAAGAATTATATACCTTCCGTCAGGATCAATTATTTCATCCAAGATAGTAATCGGAAGATCTTTACGGAATAAAATGGCTACTCCCCTATTTTTCCTATGGAAAGGAGCTGATAGGCAGGAGCCAATCCAGGAAGCCTTCAGTGTGTTATTCTCACCTGTTATCCAGTAGGTCTCCTGTAAGAACACCACATCTGGATGCCGGCGTTTAAGGTGTGTGGTGACACGCTGTCTCTTGACAGGCGCGTCCAAACCACCAACGTTCCAGGAAACTATCTGGAGGGGCTTCGGGGGGAGGGTATCAGAGGAATTATTTACAGAAGATGGCATGAATACTCACCCCCCAGAGACAGATGTGTTGCATGAAAATCGGCCAAATAACTTGGCCCATTTTGGCAGCTCCCCTCCAGTACCAAGGCTGTATGCTAAAACAGATTGTACACTGTGTTAAAAGAAAAAAGAACAAAACATAAGACAATTTTGAAAATCCATAATGACTCACAACTCTCTTTTCAAATATTTTCCAACCATCAATAACTATGGTAGGCACCATCTAGGCCTAGTGGTGCGCACACTGAACACTACTAAATATAGTAATAAGATCCTATCATGTAGGGATATCTCCCCAAAAAGGAACATAAGGCACAGAAAAGGAAAATAAAAATACAATCGGTACCACCCGAGACGATGGAGTCTCGGTGATTCAGAGGTTGGATGATGTCAAGATGACATTCTATCTACGTGGTGATCGCTGTGGTAGCCTATCTGTCAGAAAATGCGATTTCGCCACCTCTGGGTCATTGAAAAAAGTTTGACTGCCATTTTCCATCACTCGCAGTTTCGCAGGATATAGCAAGGCAAATCTAATATTTTTGTTGTGTAAAAAAGAGCAAACCTTAGAAAATTATTTTCTCTTTTGGGCAACTGCGGCAGAGAAATCTTGAAAAATCTAAATTTTATGTCCTCCGACAACTAGGCCCTTAGCTTTGCGATAAGCGAGTAAGATTTGTTCCTTAGCTCTATAATCGAGATAGCGGGCAATGACTGGGCGTGCTCGCTGTGATGCCCCCTCTCTCAAGGCCCCTAATCTGTGAGCTCTCTCAATATGGGGTATCTCGATACTATCTAGGATCCCCAATGGTGCGGGCAGGTCCGTACCAAGAAAATATGTGAGAGTTGACCCTGTAATAGATTCAGGTACGCCCACAAACCGGAGATTGTTTCTACGGGATCTATTTTCTAAATCCTCCAGTTTTTCCTGTAACTTGTGTAAGAGGGTGGATGGTAGATACCTCATCCTGACAGGAATGGACATTGTCTTCTATATCGCTTACTCTAGATTCTAGTGCCGTGATGCAGGCCGCGTGTGAATCGATACGTGCCAACCCGGCATCTAAGCGGGTTTGAAGGTCATTGAATCTTTTGTCCATTAGGGGCATCATAAAATCGTCTATTTCTTTAGCCGTCAGAGAAGAATGTCTATCCCCATGTGTCTCTGAAGCATCTATCTCTGGGCTAACAGGAGAGGAGGGGCCAGATTTTTGGGTCACCTCCTTACCCTTCCCGGCCCTGTTTGTGAGGTTAGATTGTTTTGGAGGCATAATTTTGTCGAGATATTTATCCATACCCCAGGGGAATTAAAGAGGAGCAAACAATGTTATAGGCCTAACACTCACAAATAAATAAATAAACAATCACAGAGGATATTGTAGTTAGAAGCAAGATGTCTTGGGTGGTGGAATACTGTTACACTATTGCATTAAAGACATGGCTTATAGGGGGGCAACCCAACAAAACAGAACAAAAAACAAAAAACCATAACATTGTGCAGTCACATAGTCAAAGCACGTATTATGCAAACATTGTGGAATCGCATAGACGAAACATGAGGTAAAGTGTATGAATAACAATAAGCGAACCAGGATGCAATGGCATGGATGAGTATGGACCAGAGAATTATATGAACTTGAAAACGGAAAACAAATCAAAAATACTGGTGCCGTCCTATGTTGCAAGTACTGGCACAAAATTTATACTGAGAAATGCAAAAGGCAGACATTTTGTGAGAGTAAAACTAAAAAAACGGTACACACAATTATCAATTAGTATATCCAATATGCTGAAAAGCATGAAATAGAGAAGATTTGTGGACACAGAGAATTAAACCAGAAAAACAAAACAAAAAACAAAACAAAAAAAAACGATACATACAAGCATCAATTAGTATGTCTAAAACCTTGGGCTATGTGGAATGAGAAATAAACCTAAAACTTTAGGCCACTAGGTGGCAATATTGTTTTAATTAAACAGACTGAAATGTATTGTCCTTCGAGTAGCAGCAGCAGCAGAAAGCAATAAAATGGACGAAAACTAAATAGATAATGGCAAAAAAAAATTATTCAGAGATACCTGTCCCTGTAGAGCTAAGTATATAGCTGACACTAAGCCACTGTAGGTTACACAAAATAAAATAGTGTTACTGAGCAAAACACAGGTTTCCCAGACGTGGATATAGAAATGAGCAATGTTCAGCTGTGAAGTCCCTGCACTCAGCTGTAAAGGCCAAGGAGACCGCAGATGTTGCACTGGGTTTGGAGCAAGAGTATGCTTCACCGATATGCACACATAGAGGGAGAGAGATGCAGGACAGGAATCCAAATTATACGGGGATGCTGGTGGATTGTTAGTGGAAGGCACAGAGCTCGGTTAAGATGCGGCCACCATGATGCACCGCCCACCGGAAGTCTCCTCAAATTCGGAATTTATGTTAAATAATTTTGCTATGTACAATAACGAACAACGCAAATCAGCACCAGTGTTATCCAGAGCTGGGGCCTGATGTAATGGATTGTGAGACGGCCGGAGCTCCGAGACTCCGGCTGAACACGTACGTTTTTTTTAAAGCAGCAAACATTTACAAGGCCAAACCAGGTTGGTTTTGCCTTTTAAACATTTGCTGCTTTAAAAAAACGTACGAGGTCGGCCGGAGTCTCGGAGCTCCGACCGTCTCGCAATCCAGTACATCCGGCCCCCATTGTTTGTAACTGTAGCGCAGCGGATACGTTTCAGATATGTTATACTGTGTTTGGAAATGATGTATGCTGAAGGCAGAATAATGAATGTAATAGAAATCGTTTGGCTTTCCTGTTCACCTAGTAATGTATAATATAATCAGATTGCATACAGAGTCCATACTGCAGCGAGGGAAAGGCACTCTGCTATTCTGCAAATCATACACGGCTTCAGATGTAAAGAATGTAGCATCCACGCTACCTTTACATGCAGCCAATCACTAGAGCCCAGCGGATCCTGGGCCGCGCTGATAAAAGAGAAGTATTGCAGTATATTTGCTTTGGGTTATTGTTGGTGAAAGTGACACATCCTGACGTACTGATGTGCAATGCAGACTGAGTCTTTCCATTATCCTCCGTCTCTATACAGCAGCCAGAGGGCCTAATTCAGACCTGATCGCAGCAGCAAATTTGTTCTCTAATGGGAAAAAACATGTGCACTGCAGGTGGGGCAGATGTAACATGTGCAGAGAAAGTTAGATTTGGGTGGGTTATTTTATTTCTGTGCAGGGTAAATACTGGCTGCTTTGTCTTTACACTGCAATTTACATTTCAGTTTGAACACACCCCACTCAAATCTAACTCTCTCTGCACATGTTATATCTGCCACACCTGCAGTGCACATGGTTTTGCCCAACTGCTAACAAATTTGCTGCTGCGATCAGGTCTGAATTAGGCCCATAGAACTTTGGCCTGTGTGTGCATCTATGTCTTGTAGCCCTCATTCAGCTTCAGTTGCAAATGCAAATAATCGCACCGTGAGCAATTATCGGCACACTGTGCATGCATACACAACCAAACAGAAGATAGTGCGCACGCGCTGAGTCTGCTTTCCGTGTTCCTAACCAGGTATCCGCGAACACAGTAGCGTTCGTATTTAGTAATGGGTTGGGGTTTTGGAATCCGCACTGGATCAGATTGTAAATGAGTGATAGCAGTTTTTAAACAATTTTTATATGCCGTAAAAGGCAGAGATCATAATAGTAACCAACATAAAACTACCACTTCGCCTGTCTGGCTTTTGTGGGTAGTGTAGGGTTGGCGGTGCTCCCGGACATAAGTTCAGAACAAACTTGTAGGGTTTTTTTTGCATAGAGGCAAAAAGAGACTGTTTTGGTGTCTCTCTGAGGCACACTTTTTATAAATTAACTTGTAGATGAAGATAGAATGGTGTGAAATGTAATTATAAAGATAAAACGTAACTTTTATTTCATATCAGATGAAAAAAAAGGGGGAGACAGACAAAATACACAAATAATGCTGTATATATCAGCAAGGTGATAAAAAAAGTATTAAATCACAATGTGACGATATGTGACTCACTTAGTGTAAAGTAGAGATGAGCGCCTGAAATTTTTCGGGTTTTGTGTTTTGGTTTTGGGTTCGGTTCCGCGGCCGTGTTTTGGGTTCGAACGCGTTTTGGCAAAACCTCACCGAATTTTTTTTGTCGGATTCGGGTGTGTTTTGGATTCGGGTGTTTTTTTCAAAAAACACTAAAAAACAGCTTAAATCATAGAATTTGGGGGTCATTTTGATCCCAAAGTATTATTAACCTCAAAAACCATAATTTACACTCATTTTCAGTCTATTCTGAATACCTCACACCTCACAATATTATTTTTAGTCCTAAAATTTGCACCGAGGTCGCTGTGTGAGTAAGATAAGCGACCCTAGTGGCCGACACAAACACCGGGCCCATCTAGGAGTGGCACTGCAGTGTCACGCAGGATGTCCCTTCCAAAAAACCCTCCCCAAACAGCACATGACGCAAAGAAAAAAAGAGGCGCAATGAGGTAGCTGTGTGAGTAAGATTAGCGACCCTAGTGGCCGACACAAACACCGGGCCCATCTAGGAGTGGCACTGCAGTGTCACGCAGGATGGCCCTTCCAAAAAACCCTCCCCAAACAGCACATGACGCAAAGAAAAAAAGAGGCGCAATGAGGTAGCTGTGTGAGTAAGATTAGCGACCCTAGTGGCCGACACAAACACCGGGCCCATCTAGGAGTGGCACTGCAGTGTCACGCAGGATGTCCCTTCCAAAAAACCCTCCCCAAACAGCACATGACGCAAAGAAAAAAAGAGGCGCAATGAGGTAGCTGTGTGAGTAAGATTAGCGACCCTAGTGGCCGACACAAACACCGGGCCCATCTAGGAGTGGCACTGCAGTGTCACGCAGGATGTCCCTTCCAAAAAACCCTCCCCAAACAGCACATGACGCAAAGAAAAAAAGAGGCGCAATGAGGTAGCTGACTGTGTGAGTAAGATTAGCGACCCTAGTGGCCGACACAAACACCGGGCCCATCTAGGAGTGGCACTGCAGTGTCACGCAGGATGTCCCTTCCAAAAAACCCTCCCCAATCAGCACATGATGCAAAGAAAAAGAAAAGAAAAAAGAGGTGCAAGATGGAATTGTCCTTGGGCCCTCCCACCCACCCTTATGTTGTATAAACAAAACAGGACATGCACACTTTAACCAACCCATCATTTCAGTGACAGGGTCTGCCACACGACTGTGACTGATATGACGGGTTGGTTTGGACCCCCCCCAAAAAAGAAGCAATTAATCTCTCCTTGCACAAACTGGCTCTACAGAGGCAAGATGTCCACCTCATCTTCACCCTCCGATATATCACCGTGTACATCCCCCTCCTCACAGATTATCAATTCGTCCCCACTGGAATCCACCATCTCAGCTCCCTGTGTACTTTGTGGAGGCAATTGCTGCTGGTCAATGTCTCCGCGGAGGAATTGATTATAATTCATTTTAATGAACATCATCTTCTCCACATTTTCTGGATGTAACCTCGTACGCCGATTGCTGACAAGGTGAGCGGCGGCACTAAACACTCTTTCGGAGTACACACTTGTGGGAGGGCAACTTAGGTAGAATAAAGCCAGTTTGTGCAAGGGCCTCCAAATTGCCTCTTTTTCCTGCCAGTATAAGTACGGACTGTCTGACGTGCCTACTTGGATGCGGTCACTCATATAATCCTCCACCATTCTTTCAATGGGGAGAGAATCATATGCAGTGACAGTAGACGACATGTCCGTAACCGTTGTCAGGTCCTTCAGTCCGGACCAGATGTCAGCATCAGCAGTCGCTCCAGACTGCCCTGCATCACCGCCAGCGGGTGGGCTCGGAATTCTGAGCCTTTTCCTCGCACCCCCAGTTGCGGGAGAATGTGAAGGAGGAGATGTTGACAGGTCGCGTTCCGCTTGACTTGACAATTTTGTCACCAGCAGGTCTTTCAACCCCAGCAGACTTGTGTCTGCCGGAAAGAGAGATCCAAGGTAGGCTTTAAATCTAGGATCGAGCACGGTGGCCAAAATGTAGTGCTCTGATTTCAACAGATTGACCACCCGTGAATCCTTGTTAAGCGAATTAAGGGCTGCATCCACAAGTCCCACATGCCTAGCGGAATCGCTCCCTTTTAGCTCCTTCTTCAATGCCTCCAGCTTCTTCTGCAAAAGCCTGATGAGGGGAATGACCTGACTCAGGCTGGCAGTGTCTGAACTGACTTCACGTGTGGCAAGTTCAAAGGGCATCAGAACCTTGCACAACGTTGAAATCATTCTCCACTGCACTTGAGACAGGTGCATTCCACCTCCTATATCGTGCTCAATTGTATAGGCTTGAATGGCCTTTTGCTGCTCCTCCAACCTCTGAAGCATATAGAGGGTTGAATTCCACCTCGTTACCACTTCTTGCTTCAGATGATGGCAGGGCAGGTTCAGGCGTTTTTGGTGGTGCTCCAGTCTTCTGTACGTGGTGCCTGTACGCCGAAAGTGTCCCGCAATTCTTCTGGCCACCGACAGCATCTCTTGCACGCCCCTGTCGTTTTTTAAAAAATTCTGCACCACCAAATTCAAGGTATGTGCAAAACATGGGACGTGCTGGAATTTGCCCATATTTAATGCACACACAATATTGCTGGCGTTGTCCGATGCCACAAATCCACAGGAGAGTCCAATTGGGGTAAGCCATTCCGCGATGATCTTCCTCAGTTGCCGTAAGAGGTTTTCAGCTGTGTGCGTATTCTGGAAAGCGGTGATACAAAGCGTAGCCTGCCTAGGAAAGAGTTGGCGTTTGCGAGATGCTGCTACTGGTGCCGCCGCTGCTGTTCTTGCGGCGGGAGTCCATACATCTACCCAGTGGGCTGTCACAGTCATATAGTCCTGACCCTGCCCTGCTCCACTTGTCCACATGTTCGTGGTTAAGTGGACATTGGGTACAACTGCATTTTTTAGGACACTGGTGAGTCTTTTTCTGACGTCCGTGTACATTCTCGGTATCGCCTGCCTAGAGAAGTGGAACCTAGATGGTATTTGGTAACGGGGGCACACTGCCTCAATAAATTGTCTAGTTCCCTGTGAACTAACGGCGGATACCGGACGCACGTCTAACACCAACATAGTTGTCAAGGCCTCAGTTATCCGCTTTGCAGTAGGATGACTGCTGTGATATTTCATCTTCCTCGCAAAGGACTGTTGAACAGTCAATTGCTTACTGGAAGTAGTACAAGTGGGCTTACGACTTCCCCTCTGGGATGACCATCGACTCCCAGCGGCAACAACAGCAGCGCCAGCAGCAGTAGGCGTTACACGCAAGGATGCATCGGAGGAATCCCAGGCAGGAGAGGACTCGTCAGAATTGCCAGTGACATGGCCTGCAGGACTATTGGCATTCCTGGGGAAGGAGGAAATTGACACTGAGGGAGTTGGTGGGGTGGTTTGCGTGAGCTTGGTTACAAGAGGAAGGGATTTACTGGTCAGTGGACTGCTTCCGCTGTCACCCAAAGTTTTTGAACTTGTCACTGACTTATTATGAATGCGCTGCAGGTGACGTATAAGGGAGGATGTTCCGAGGTGGTTAACGTCCTTACCCCTACTTATTACAGCTTGACAAAGGGAACACACGGCTTGACACCTGTTGTCCGCATTTCTGGTGAAATACCTCCACACCGAAGAGCTGATTTTTTTGGTATTTTCACCTGGCATGTCAACGGCCATATTCCTCCCACGGACAACAGGTGTCTCCCCGGGTACCTGACTTAAACAAACCACCTCACCATCAGAATCCTCCTGGTCAATTTCCTCCCCAGCGCCAGCAACACCCATATCCTCCTCATCCTGGTGTACTTCAACACTGACATCTTCAATCTGACTATCAGGAACTGGACTGCGGGTGCTCCTTCCAGCACTTGCAGGGGGCGTGCAAATGGTGGAAGGCGCATGCTCTTCACGTCCAGTGTTGGGAAGGTCAGGCATCGCAACCGACACAATTGGACTCTCCTTGTGGATTTGGGATTTCGAAGAATGCACAGTTCTTTGCTGTGCTGCTTTTGCCAGCTTGAGTCTTTTCATTTTTCTAGCGAGAGGCTGAGTGCTTCCATCCTCATGTGAAGCTGAACCACTAGCCATGAACATAGGCCAGGGCCTCAGCCGTTCCTTGCCACTCCGTGTGGTAAATGGCATATTGGCAAGTTTACGCTTCTCCTCCGACAATTTTATTTTAGGTTTTGGAGTCCTTTTTTTTCTGATATTTGGTGTTTTGGATTTGACATGCTCTGTACTATGACATTGGGCATCGGCCTTGGCAGACGACGTTGCTGGCATTTCATCGTCTCGGCCATGACTAGTGGCAGCAGCTTCAGCACGAGGTGGAAGTGGATCTTGATCTTTCCCTAATTTTGGAACCTCAACATTTTTGTTCTCCATATTTTAATAGGCACAACTAAAAGGCACCTCAGGTAAACAATGGAGATGGATACTAGTATACAATTATGGACTGCCTGCCGACTGCAGACACAGAGGTAGCCACAGCCGTGAACTACCGTACTGTACTGTGTCTGCAGCTAATATAGACTGGTTGATAAAGAGAAGATGTCTATGTAACTATGTATGTATAAAGAAGACTGAAAAAAATCCATGGTTAGGTGGTATACAATTATGGACGGACTGCCTGCCGAGTGCAGACACAGAGGTAGCCACAGCCGTGAACTACCGTACTGTACTGTGTCTGCAGCTAATATAGACTGGTTGATAAAGAGAAGATGTCTATGTAACTATGTATGTATAAAGAAGAATGAAAAAAAACCACGGTTAGGTGGTATACAATTATGGACGGACTGCCTGCCGAGTGCAGACACAGAGGTAGCCACAGCCGTGAACTACCGTACTGTACTGTGTCTGCAGCTAATATAGACTGGTTGATAAAGAGAAGATGTCTATGTAACTATGTATGTATAAAGAAGAATGAAAAAAATCCACGGTTAGGTGGTATTACAATTATGGACGGACTGCCTGCCGAGTGCAGAGACACAGAGGTAGCCACAGCCGTGAACTACCGTACTGTGTCTGCTGCGACTGGATGATAAATGATATAAAAAATATATATATATCACTACTGCAGCCGGACAGGTATATATTATATATTATATAATGACGGACCTGCTGGACACTGTCTGTCAGCAGAATGAGTTTTATTTTTATAGAATAAAAAAAAAAAAACACACAAGTGAAGTCACACGACGAGTGTTTAACTTTTTCAGGCAATCACAATATAAGTATACTACTAACTATACTGGTGGTCAGTGTGGTCAGGTCACTGGTCAGTCACACTGGCAGTGGCACTCCTGCAGCAAAAGTGTGCACTGTTTAATTTTAATATAATATGTACTCCTGGCTCCTGCTATAACCTATAACTGGCACTGCAGTAGTGCTCCCCAGTCTCCCCCACAATTATAAGCTGTGTGAGCTGAGCAGTCAGACAGATATATAATATATATAGATGATGCAGCACACTGGCCTGAGCCTGAGCAGTGCACACAGATATGGTATGTGACTGACTGAGTCACTGTGTGTATCGCTTTTTTCAGGCAGAGAACGGATATATTAAATAAACTGCACTGTGTGTCTGGTGGTCACTCACTATATAATATATTATGTACTCCTGGCTCCTGCTATAACCTATAACTGGCACTGCAGTAGTGCTCCCCAGTCTCCCCCACAATTATAAGCTGTGTGAGCTGAGCAGTCAGACAGATATATATAATATTATATATAGATAATAGATGATGCAGCACACTGGCCTGAGCCTGAGCAGTGCACACAGATATGGTATGTGACTGACTGAGTCACTGTGTGTATCGCTTTTTTCAGGCAGAGAACGGATATATTAAATAAACTGCACTGTGTGTCTGGTGGTCACTCACTATATAATATATTATGTACTCCTGGCTCCTGCTATAACCTATAACTGGCACTGCAGTAGTGCTCCCCAGTCTCCCCCACAATTATAAGCTGTGTGAGCTGAGCAGTCAGACAGATATATATAATATTATATATAGATAATAGATGATGCAGCACACTGGCCTGAGCCTGAGCAGTGCACACAGATATGGTATGTGACTGACTGAGTCACTGTGTGTATCGCTTTTTTCAGGCAGAGAACGGATATATTAAATAAACTGCACTGTGTGTCTGGTGGTCACTCACTATATAATATATTATGTACTCCTGGCTCCTGCTATAACCTATAACTGGCACTGCAGTAGTGCTCCCCAGTCTCCCCCACAATTATAAGCTGTGTGAGCTGAGCAGTCAGACAGATATATATAATATTATATATAGATAATAGATGATGCAGCACACTGGCCTGAGCCTGAGCAGTGCACACAGATATGGTATGTGACTGACTGAGTCACTGTGTGTATCGCTTTTTTCAGGCAGAGAACGGATATATTAAATAAACTGCACTGTGTGTCTGGTGGTCACTCACTATATAATATATTATGTACTCCTGGCTCCTGCTATAACCTATAACTGGCACTGCAGTAGTGCTCCCCAGTCTCCCCCACAATTATAAGCTGTGTGAGCTGAGCAGTCAGACAGATATATATAATATTATATATAGATAATAGATGATGCAGCACACTGGCCTGAGCCTGAGCAGTGCACACAGATATGGTATGTGACTGAGTCACTGTGTGCTGTGTATCGCTTTTTTCAGGCAGAGAACGGATTATAAAGTAAACTGCACTGTCCTCACTAGTAAACTCTCTCCACTCAGTCTCTACACTTCTACAGTAACAGTACTCCTCCTAGTCAGCTCCAGTAAATCTCTCTCAGTCTCTTATAATCTAAATGGAGAGGACGCCAGCCACGTCCTCTCCCTATCAATCTCAATGCACGTGTGAAAATGGCGGCGACGCGCGGCTCCTTATATAGAATCCGAGTCTCGCGATAGAATCCGAGCCTCGCGAGAATCCGACAGCGTCATGATGACGTTCGGGCGCGCTCGGGTTAACCGAGCAAGGCGGGAAGATCCGAGTCGCTCGGACCCGTGAAAAAAAACATGAAGTTCTGGCGGGTTCGGATTCAGAGAAACCGAACCCGCTCATCTCTAGTGTAAAGTAGGTGGCAGATGGTTTGTCCGCACACCCACTGAGAATAAACGAGTATTGATGTTTGAATTAATCAGAGCGAAAATTTGGTAAATCCTGTATTCTCTATAGATTTATACATTTTTATACCTAAGTATATTCATGTGAGAGAAACAGGAAAAACCGGCTTTGACGACTCCGGACTCCTTCTAATAGGTAACACAGATAATAGTACTGCAAAGACTGATAGCGGTAGGATTACTGGTGAATGAAGGGTATATACACGGAAGGTGTGTTCCTTGATACTACAGTACCCAGTATTCCCTGAGGGTCACCCTTTCTGGTACTGACCAGGCCCAATGCTGCTTGGCTTCCAAGATCAGACGAGATCGGGCATGTCCAGCATGGTATGACTGTAGATAGTCAAGTATATACCTATCTGCGTATGGAGAAACCAATTGCTTAATAGGTTTGGGCTAGTCTGAAAAAGTATGGGGAAAATTAATCCCAGTTACTTCAAAGTATCTGGACACTATGTCCCAGTATTTTGGGTGAAAAAATGAAGCCGAGTGCAAAGGGATTTATTCACATATATACAATACCAAAATTGTACATGGGGCGGCCCGTATCCTGATATTAACACTGGTGCCGAGTGTATTAACGTTGTCAGATACCCAATTGCTTGCCCAAAATGTAGCGTTCAAATACAGCCATACTAGTAATAAGAATTTATAAGGAACCATAAGAAAAACATAAAAAAAGATCCTCAAGAAGGGCAAAACAAATTCTACATACTCACTGTCTCCCACAACTAAGTTGTGGTGATATCTGTGAGTATGTGACAATTTCCCTACTGGCAAAATGAAGTGTGCCAATAGAGCAAAAAAGTATACATATGTATATATGCACATCCAGGTAATTCAAACAATATATCAGTCTGAATTAGACAAATACAAGGTAGGTATAAATGTCTGCATAATCCAAGCAAATTGCTTGGTGGAATAATATTCTGGTAATTGAAATAATACGTCAGTCTGAATTTAGACAAATTCAAGGTTAGATAGATAAATGAATTACTAAATACTTTGCAGGAATACCATATGTTGTCACATGAAAAGTATAGGCCCTCATTCCGAGTTGTTCGCTCGCAAGCTGCTTTTAGCAGCTTTACACACGCTAAGCCGCCGCCTACTGGGAGTGAATCTTAGCTTCTTAAAATTGCGAACGAAAGATTCGCAATATAGCGAAAAGACATCTCTGTGCAGTTTCTGAGTAGCTCCAGACTTACTCGGCATCTGCGATCAGTTCAGTGCTTGTCGTTCCTGGTTTGACGTCACAAACACACCCAGCGTTCGCCCTCCATTTCTCCAGCCACTCCCGCGTTTTTCCAAGAAACAGTAGCGTTTTTTCTCACACACCCATAAAACGGCCAGTTTCCGCCCAGAAACACCCACTTCCTGTCAATCACATTACGATCACCAGAACAAAGAAAAAAACGTGAGTAAAATACCTAACTGCATAGCAAATTTACTTGGCGCAGTCGCACTGCGGACATTGCGCATGCGCACTAAGCGGAAAATCGCTGCAATGCGAAAATAATTACCGAGCGAACAACTCGGAATGACCACCATAATGTTTCACATAAAATCCAGCACAAAAGCACAAAACCACAGTGTGATCATTGGTCTGTCTGTTGCAAAGAAAAATTATTTTACACATATAAGACCATATTTGTCATAATTTGTTCACGACAGACTGTGTGTATAAGCAGGGACGTGCAGTCAGGGGAGGCAGAGGAGGCAGTGCCTCCCCTGTGATTAATTAGTAAAATCATACAAAGAAGATACTTATGACACATAGTCTGTGTCATAAGTATCTTCTTTATTTAATTCTAACAATTTGATGCATTTTAATGACGTTGGGAGGCACTGATAGCAGTGCCTCCCGTGGATAATGGGAACGGGCCAGAGCGGGGGGCGGGGCCAAGCACTGGGCTGTATAAGCCCATTCAAATAAAGCTGGAAAGCGGCACTGAAACAAGTGCCTCGCTGACAGGGACACCACCCCCATGTCAGCGAGGCACCTGTGACTGGACAGCGGATCCAGTGCTGGATCCGCTGTCCAATCACCAACACGACGCTGGAGGGGGAAGAGGCAGCGGGACCCGGCGGCTGTGACTGGCGTTGGAGCGACGAGCCTGAAGCAGGAGTGAGGGGTGAGTTCTATGTTTGTTTTGTCTTGTCCCCGTAGAGTGCTCACCTCTCCTCCTGGCCCTCCGCCTCCAGCCGCTGCAGCTTGTTCCAGGTGGTTCCTATTGGATTCTACTGGACAAGTGGACTTGACCGGCGTGGGATGTAGGTAAGTAATCTCTCTCTTATTTTTACAGGAACCACCTATTGGATTCTACTGGACAAGTGGACGTGACCGGCGTGGGATATAGGTAAGTATGTGTGAGTGTGTAAGTGTGTTTTTAATAAACTTTTACTGTCACGGTGTGCGAGTTGTGTTTTTATTTGGGTATTTTTTTTGTTGTAGAACTACAGGTACCAGTGGGCCCGTTATTTCCCCGCATGCTGGTACTTGAGGTTCTCCAAGTACCAGCAAGCGGGGGAGGCTTGCTGGGCCTTGTAGTTCCACAACAAAAAACAATACTCTTTTTTTTACACACTTATGGCTATCAGCCTGGCATCCACCGCCTAGGGGTGCTGGGGACAGCCTCGGGCTTCACCCCTGGCCCTTGGGTGCCTGGAGGGGGGGGACCCCTTCATTTAAGGGGTCCCCACACCTCCAGGGAACCCCGGCCAGTGGTGACTAGTTGGGGGGGTAATGCCACGGCCGCAGGGACCAATGTAAATGTGTCCCCCGGCTGTGGCATTATGTCCCTGGCTAGTGGAGCCCGGTGCTGGTTTCAAAAATACGGGGGACCCCTACGTCTTTTGTCCCCCGTATTTTTTGGAACCAGGACCGGACTAAGAGCCCGGTGCTGGTTGTCTAAATACGGGGGATCCCCTGTCCAATTTTCCCCCAGTATTTAAACAACCAGGACTGGCTCAAAGAGCCCGAGGTTGGTTATACTTAGGAGGGGGGACCTCACGCATTTTTTTTTTTAACCCATTCAGACCCTTTTCCATTAAGAAAATGGAAGCCCTGGACAACAAAATTGCATTCATGTCCTCCTCCCACTCCCTTCCCAGTCCCAAACACTATTT
The DNA here is from genome assembly GCF_028390025.1 of Pseudophryne corroboree. NCBI lineage: Eukaryota > Metazoa > Chordata > Amphibia > Anura > Myobatrachidae > Pseudophryne > Pseudophryne corroboree. The sequence goes on along the minus strand of NC_086446.1, from coordinate 747,393,373 downwards.
TTTTTTCTATAAAAATGTACAATATATCACAAGTATGATGAGCAGGCAGGCAGCGGGCATTGGCGGCATCGGACTGAGATGCAAATTAGTGGCGGAGGGCTGGGTCAGTTGATGGTGGGTTTGTAAGCCATTGGCGGTGGCACAGGGCATCGACTCAGGGTCAGTAGCGGGCATTTACTCGGCGGCGGTAGGGGTCATCGGCAGATTCGGTGGACATTATGGCTGTAGTGCCTCACCAGCCACTGACCTCACCGCACGCCACTGGTGTATAGATCCTCTGTAGATTTGTTCAGATTCTCCTAAACAATGTCCTGACTTGGCTATTTAATCAGAGGGTTATAAAAAAATGGTACATGAATTGCCATCTGATTGATAGTCTCTCTGTACTGGTTAAATACCTGGTCTGTATAGAGGGAATCTGGAGAGACAGCCAACAAATGCTGTTTGGTCAGGGCTTGTTGCTATGGCAACCTCTCCTGTCCGTGCCGTATGCACGAAGTGGAGAATGCTCATCCCCTGTGATTTGGAAAGGCACAGAGGGATGAGGTGCCTGTCGGAGAGCTGGTCACAAACTACAGGGGGTGGTGTTAGGTACTTGCGGTATGCTGTGGAGGAGTCCGCCCGCCGGAGCTCCGTGATGGAGATCCCGGAAGTCAAGCGCCGGACTGGAAGTGACGCGCGTTTCGCTGGGAGGAGCTTGTTCACCTGATCGTCTGATCAGTGAGCCCTCCATGCGTGCCTTTTGACTGATGCTTGAGCCTATCATGTTGTAGCGGGGCGTGATCAGCAGGTGCTGATATCGTTATGTGAGGGTTGCCCGGGGAATATGATTGACAAGTCCGGTGACCAATAGGTGATAGATGCCGGGGATCACTACAAAACAAATCTCTTGAATGCTTGATTGAACAAAAATAAAGATATAAATATGAAAATAAATGGAATACTTTGTCTATTATAAGCCAGCTTATCTGAACTAAGCTAAAGGACCACTATGATACTGGGAATAGATAATTACATATAAATATGAAGTAACTTGCCAATCTATGACGTGATTGGCGGGTGCTGTGACAAATTAGGTGGGAGATACCGGGGGAATATGATTGACAGGTAGGGGACCAATGACTGGGAATGCCGGGGATAATTATAAAAATCATAAAAATCAACAATAGCGGGGATAATTAATTTAGAATATTTAATTATTATTAGGTGCCATATTACTGTAGCATGTCTCAGCTGGGCTCTGGGTTAGTCCACTATAATAATGGAAATGATTGCAGATCGTTGTGAAGCAAGTATTAACTTGTATAAAAAGTTTATTAATATATTACTAATGATTAAAACTGGTAAGGTTGCAGTGTATAGGTGAAAAGTGATTGTTTAAGTGAATAATTAGACTTGGATGATAATAAAATAAAATAAATAATTTTTTAAATTTTTTAGAGGAAAGTGAATTGGGAAAGGAGGGGGATATGAAAAGATTATTTATTATTATTATAGGATGGGGAATGTAGTGGTGTGGAAAAGAATGAAGGACTTATGAGAAAGGACCGTTGATGTGAAAAAAGAAAGAAATGTAAAGAAGTGAGCGAAGGGGGGGAAAAATTAGCATGTTGTATGTTGAGGAATGTGACATTAGAGAAGTGGTGTGTAATGTTTATGTGGTGTTAAGGGTGACTGAGTGCAATAATGAACAAGAGAAAACCTCGCCGGATGGCCTGTTGGAAAAAGGTGCTGTGGTGTGTAATGAAAAGAGGGTAGGGGCTTGTTAAGGGGTGGAGTTGGATGATTTGTTGGTGAAGAAGTGTTGATTGTTGATGAGAATGAAGGAGGTGAAGGATGTGTGGTGATGTTAGATTGAGAAAAGGAAAGAGAGTTGAAGAAGAATAATTGGGTGAAAAGGGGTGGAGGTGGGGGAAGAGGAGAAGAAGGGGGAAAGAGGAAGGAAGAGGGGAGAAGGATGGGAGATTGTGGGTTGTGAGGGGAAAGGGGACTTAATAACAGGGGGGGGGGGGAGGGGGGAGAAAGGGGACAGGAGGTGTTAATGGGGGAAGTGTGGTGATTAGAGTGACAAAAAGTGCTAGAAAAAAGTGCTAACTAAAGAGTAATTAGTGACAGTGATGAACTTGTGAAATAAATGGTGAAGGTAGGGGAGGGGAAGGAGGGAAGGGAAAGGGGGGGGGGGGAAGGGGGGGTTTATTGGGAGGTGGGTAGGAAGAAGAGGAAAAGGATGGAGAGGGTGAGATGGGGTAGGGGGGGAGGGAAAGGGTGGTTATGCTGTAAATTACATGTCCTTACTTAAATTATTCAAGAAAGATACTGTAGTTGATGTATTTATTGAGACCATTGGGGGCTACTATTCCAAGTTTAAATGTCCACTCTCTTTCTTTAGTAGGGCTCTTGTTATGTTGCCGCTCCTGATGCCTAATTTGATCTGTTGAAGGCCAAAAACTTTGAGATCCTTGGGTGAGCCTGCATGGTGTTGCAAAAAGTGTTTTGCCACTGTGGACAATTGTTTACATTTTTGTTGATCTGTTTTAGCGTTTCTGACAGACCCGATATGCTCAAGAGCCCTTTGTTTGAGCGTGCGGGTAGTCATGCCCACATATTTTTTGTCACAAGGGCAAGTGAGACAATAGACCATGTTGGTACTTTTACAATTAAAGTAATTCTGAATTTGTATCTTATTGTTGAATTTATCAACTACCTCTGAGGTTCTAGAGATATAGGAGCAGGCCTTGCATTCTCCACACGGGTAAGTGCCTAAGATGATTGGGTTGCTCACCGGTTTTGATGTATAGTGACTCTGGACCAACTGGTCTGCCAGATTGTGCGAGCGTTTCCAGCTCATGTCGATCGTATCATTGAGTCTCGTTGCTAAGTCACTATCTGATAGTAATACCAGCCAGTGTTGTTGAAGGATCCCTTTAATGTCTCTCCATTCCTCACAAAATGTACCTACAAATCTAAGGAGTTTGTCTTCTTTATCGGGGGACTTTTGATGGAAAATAAGTGACTCTCTCGGGATTTCTTGAACAGATTTTTTTGATCTTTTGATAAGTCTTGAACTGTATCCCCGTTCCTTAAGTCTCTTAGTGAGGTCTTTGCATCTTTGAAGATAGACTTCTTTGTTTGAACAGTTCCTTTTTAATCAAAGGAATTCCCCTTTGGGAATGTTTTGAATAGTGGGCGAGAAATGAGAGCTTTGTTGGTGTAGGAGAGTATTGGTGGCGGTTTTCTTCCTATATAATTCTGTGGCTAGTAAATTGTCACTTCCCCTATAAATCCTCAGGTCTAGGAAAGAAATGCTTTCCCTACTTTGTTCACAAGTGAATCTGAGATTTAGGTTGTTGTTATTTAAAAATACTAGGAATTGTGACAATTCTTCTTGTGACCCCTCCCAAATCATGAGAATATTGTCAATATATCGTGTCCAGAGGATGATATGTTGAGTAAAATGGTCTTGGTCTTTGTGGAAGACGACTTCATGCTCCCACCAACCCAGGAAGAGGTTAGCATAGGTGGGGGCACAAGCCGCCCCCATAGCTGTCCCCCTTTCCTGGGTGTAGAAGAGATTGTTAAACGTGAAGTAATTTCTACGTAAGGTGAAATCTAGAAGAGTTAAAAGAAATTCGTAAAAGTCGTCCAAACCACTCCTCTGTAAGAAATATCTGACTGCTTTGAGACCCAAGTCATGATCAATGCTCGTGTAAAGAGCTTCTACATCCAGGCTTACCAACAAATGTGTGTCCTCCAAAAATATGTTTTCAATTTTTCTCAAAACATCCGTTGTATCATGGGTGTATGATGGTAGATTGGTTAGATATTCTTTCAGATGGATCTCTAAAAAGGTGCAGGCTTTCTCCAGTAATCCCCCATTCCCGGAGACAATGGGACGTCCAGGTGGTTTTTGTATATTTTTATGGACCTTGGGTAGCAAATAAAAAGTAGGTACTCTGGGGTTCTGGATTTTGAGGTAGTCAAACTCTGCTTGTGTGATGGTGCCTAGATGTCTTGCTTCTTCGATGATCCTCATATACTTTATTGTTAGATTTTCCGTAGGGTCAAAGAGGCTTTTGCTGTAACAGTTTGTATCGTTAAGTTGTCTTTTCGCCTCTTTTTCATACAGCTCTTTAGGCCAAAGGACCACATTGCCCCCTTTGTCCGACTGTTTGATTACTATGTCCTGCCAAGCTTTTATTTCCTTAATGGCATATCTGGCCTGAGGGGACAAGTTTCCTGTAGTTCTGAGCTTTCTTCTTCTTGTGTATAATTTGTCTAGATCTTTGGAGACAAAGTTGATAAATATTCTTACTTCTGGACAGATAGTTTCATTGGGAAAAAAGGTGGATTTTTTTCTACAGATCTGTCGTTGGGTGTGAGTTCTCTGGGTTTCTGCTGCTCCAAGTAATTCTTCCAGGCTATTAAGTGCTTCTATTTCTTCTAGGGATCCAAGGTCTGTTGTGGAAAGGGTTGTTTCGTTTTCTTTGTGACGTTCTTGATTAGCATAAAACTTAGTGAGTAGAAGTTTGCGTCCAAAGAGGTTAAGATCTGTCTGCCACTGAAATCTGTCAAATTTCTTAGTTGGTGAGAATGTAAGTCCTTTCTCCAGGACCTCTTTGTGCATGTGAGAAAGAGTATGGGTGGAGAGATTTATTATTTGCAGGCGATCTGATTTTAATATTGTTTCCGGTTCCTCCGTATGGGGTATCGGTTTGGTGAGGGGGAGCCCCATCTTCCTCTTCCTCTTCTTCTTACTTCTTCGGATTTTTCTTTTCCTTGTTTTGACCGTCCCCGGGACCGACTGGTTTGGTCTAAAGAATGGGCTGATGGAGATTGTAATGTTCTTGTGGAGGAATAGTTCCTCCGGTCTGTGTTGAAATCCTCTAGATCTTCAGAACTGGATAATTCCACTTCAGAGGATGAGGGGGTCCCTTGTTGAGTCGAAGGAGTCTCCCGCCTTGTAGGTCTTGTCCACTTAAATATCCGCCCTACGTTGAAATCTCTTTTGTCCCTGGAGAATTTCTTTTTCTTACGTTCAATGATAGTACTTTCATACGTGGCCAATTCCCTTTTGAGTTTTTCAAAGGACGTTTAGAAGTTGGTGTCTTGTTCCCACTTCTCCAGTGTCTTACTCAGTTTTTCAATTTCCCTTGTACAGCCTTCGAGAACCAAGTTATTGTGTTTGATTAATATCTGCATTAACTCCTGTGAGCACTTAAATAGGCTATTCTCCCATTCCTGCCTTAGATTGTCTGTATAGAGTTCAAAAGAGGGGAATAATTTAGGTCTTAGACCTCTTGGTGTAATTTTCTGTTTGCAGTAATTCTCCAAGCTTGTCAAGTCCCAGTTTGTCCTAACTTGTCTCTGTAGTGTGTATTTTAATTTGAAAAGGTCATCTTCCCAAGTTCGCTCACAATCATTAGGAGCCACCTCTGTAGGGAAGATGCTGTCCAAGTCTTCAGTCCTGCCAATTATCGGCACACTGTGCATGCATACACAACCAAACAGAAGATGGTGCGCACGCGCTGAGTCTGCTTTCCGTGTTCCTAACCAGGTATCTGCGAACACAGTAGCGTTCATATTTAGCAATGAAAAAAAAAGGAGTGGTGGAGGCGTGTCAGTGGGATGGTTCCGCAATTTCTGCAATGCGGGGCGTGTAGTGGGTGTGTCGTGGGCATTGCAATCGCAATATATTTTAGCACAGTGTTGTGCATACCTTATTACTATTCTAACCAATAAGTTACTTTAACATTTTACATGTTATTTATGTACATGTATGTATTGTGTTTGCACCATGAACCTCAGGGCTGCCATCAGAAATTGTGGGAGCCTGGGACTGACAAAATAGACAGCCCCCCACCCCTGCCCACCTCAAAAAAATAACTAAAAATCTCCTATATAATAGCCCAGATCTGTCACTCTATGACTGTGTGGATAACGCTGGGCGTGGCTAGGAGCTCTCATTGGGTTAGCAGCAGGTCTATTACACCCAGTCCACAGCTGATTGGATGAGAAACGCCCTCCCACACAGGTTACATCCAATAGGAGGCTCTGCCCTTTGGCTGCTGTGTGGTCCCAGAGCAGGATTAACAATGGGGCTGATGGAGCTGCAACTCCAGGTCCAAAGCCCAAAATAGGCCCACTGCATCTGCAGCAACATACCCTCCAACAATTTACACATAAAAATCGCTACAAACTTTAAAAAGGGGGCGTGACCACGGGTAAAGGGACGTGGCCACGCCCCTTTTCCTATACTTTCAATGGAAGGTTGGAGAGCCAGAAATTGGTACAGACCATAAAAATATATATGTACGGCGGGCACTTTTCGTGTTTTGTGTTTTGGTTTAGCTTCTAATCCCCGCTAGTGTTTTGGTTTTGGGTTGGTTTTGCCAAAACCACCCTTTTGTGTTTTGGTTTTGGATCTGGGTGATTTAAAAAAAAAAACATAAAAACAGCTAAAATCACAGAATTTGGGGGTAATTTTGATCCTACGGTATTACTAACCTCATTACATTAATTTCCACTCATTTCATTTCATGTCCGTGGTTAAGTGGACAGTGGGTACAACTGCATTTTGTAGGTCACTGAGGACACTTTTTCTGACGTCTCTGTACATTCTCGGTATCGCCTGCCTAGTGAAGTAGAACCTAGATGGGATTTGGTACTGGGGACACAGTACCTCAAACAATTCTCTAAGTCCCACTGAACTAATGGCGGATACCGGACACACGTCTGACACCAACATAGCTGTCAAGGCCTCAGTTATCCGCTTTGCAACAGGATGACTTCTGTCATATTTCATCTTCCTCATAATTGACTGTTGGACAGAAAATAGGATTTTAATACCTACCGGTAAATCCTTATCTCTTAGTCCGTAGAGGATACTGGGGACTCCAAAAGGACCATGGGGTATAGACGGAATCCGCAGGAGACATGGGCACACTATAAGACTTTGAATGGGTGTGAACTGGCTCCTCCCTCTATACCCCTCCTCCAGATCTCAGTTATAGAACTGTGCCCAGGGAGACGGACATTTTGAGGAAAGAATTTATTGTGTAAACACGGTGAGTGTCATACCAGCTCACACCTCAAACATGCCGCAGAACGTGGCCTTCAATAGAACACCAGCCGACGGCATGAAAAAATATACAGCAATATGTTGACCGAAATTGTAACACAACCTGTGTGTAAACACGACCAAAAATAGCAACCCGCATGCCATGGCATGAATAACGTCAGCAACAGACTGACTGAAAAGCAACCCAACATATGTACCATAACCAATAACTGCAGATACAGTACGCACTGGGACGGGCGCCCAGCATCCTCTATGGACTAAGAGAAAAGGATTTACCGGTAAGTATTAAACTCCTATTTTCTCAAACGTCCTAGAGGATGCTGGGGACTCCAAAAGGACCACAGGGTCTATACCAAAGCTCTAGAATGGGCGGGAGAGTGCGGATGACTCTGCAGCACCGAATTGCCCAAACAAGAGGGCCTCAACAGCCAGGGTATCAAACTTGTAGAATATTTGCAAAATCGTTTGAACTCAATGAAGCAGCTGCTCTGCAAGGCTATAAACCCGAGACCCCTCGGGCAGCCGCCCAGTATGAGCCCACCTTCTTGGTAGAATGGGCCTTCACCGATATCGGTAACGGCAATCCAGCCGTAAAACGAGCAAGCTTATTCGTATTACAGATCCATCGTGCAATAGTCTGCTTGGAAGCAGGAACCCCAATCTTGTTGGGAGCATATAGGATAAACAGAACCTCCGTTTTCCTGATCTGAGCCAATCTGGCAACACAAATGTTCAAAATTCAGACCACATCGAGATACTCCGATGTCGCCCAGGCGTCAGTAGCCACCGGCACCACAACAGGGTGGTTCAATTGAAACCGATGAAACCACTTTTGGCAGAAACTGCTGCCGAGTTCTCAACTCCGCTCTATCTTCATGGAAGATTAAATAGGGCTCTTGTGAGACCAAACCGGCAACTCAGACACCCGCCTTGCGGATGCCAAGGTCAACTGCATGACCACTTTCCAAGTGAGGAATTTCAACTTAACCATACTGAAAGGGGCAAGCTAAGAAATTGCAGTAACCGCAACACCACGTAAAGATCCCATGGTGTCTCAGAGGTACAAAGGGAGGATGGATGTGTAAGACTCCTTTTACGAAAGTATAAAACTCTGGAAAGGAGGCCCATTGTTATTTTTTGAAGAAAACCGATAAGGCTGAAATCTGAACCTTAATCGAGCCCAACCTAAGATTGCCTCCACACGATCTTGTAAGAAAGAAGGGAGAAAACGATCCAACTGGAATTCTTCCGTAGGAACTTTCATGGATCCATACCAAGACACAAAATTTCCCCCAAATATGGTGGTAATGATTTGACGTTACTCCTTTTCTGACTGAAGAAGAGTAGGGAAGACTTCACTGGGAATACCCTTCCGGGCTGGGATCCGACGTTCAATCTCCAAGTCGTCAATAGAAACCACGGTAAGTCTTGGAACACACACGGCCCCTGCTATAACAGATTCTCTCGCAGATAAAGAGGTCAGGGATCTCCTATGAGTAATCGCTGAAGATCCGGATACCAGCCCTCCTTATCCAGTCTGGAGCAAGGAGGACCATCTGAACTTTTGTTCTTCTTATAAGTTTTAACATCTTTGTAAAGAGTGGAAGTGAAGGGAACACATAGACCGACCGAAACACCCAGGGTGTCACTAGGGCGTCCGCCGTTATCGCTTGAGGTACCCTCGACCCGTAATAAAATTTCTGAAGTTTCTTGTCGAGGCGAGACGCCATCTTGTCTATTTGCGGAATTCTCCAAAGACTTATCACTTCTGTGAAAACCGCTTGGTGAAGACTCAACCCTCCTGAACGGAGAACGTGTCCGCCGAGGAAGTCTGCTTCTCAGGTGTCCACTCCTGGAACGAACATTGCTGATAGAGCGCGTAAATGTTTTCACCGCTCAGCGGAAAATCTTTCTGGCTTCTGCCATTTCTACTCCAGTTATTGTCTGTAGAAAACCATTATAAACGTCCCTTAACTCTAGACCGTTAATGGGGCGACAAGTATCCTAACATGACACTTGTCCTCAGTGAGAATTACGCCGCTACCACAGAAGCGAGATACTGGTCTTGAAACCATGATTATCCCAGGTGAGAACTGGACCACTTGTCCAACAGGTCCCGCTAAACACTCAGGCCTGCAACCTGTCCACTGAATGGCCTCGTAGGCCCCAACCATCTTTTTCAGCAACTGAATGTATTGACAGATTGACACCGTTACAGGTCTGCCAGACTCTGAATCCTCAGAGCTTCCCCCTTTTTTTTTTGGAATCAAATAAACTCTTCTCAGTACTGCCTCTAAAAATATTGCCCAAGCCGATCTGTGCGTCATTGGGACCAACAGGGATACTGGCAAGTCCTGTTGTTGAAGAACTGTCAAGGAGAAAACAACGTTTTTCACCATGTAGCTTCTTGATCTCTCTGTAATTCGGAGAGCGATCCAGTACAGAATAAATATGACTCCTTACTATCGAAGGAAACCCATCATACTGCCATCACCCTGGCAAAATGGTGACAACAATCCTGAATCGCAAACCTCAGGCAAGCCTAATGCGGAAGAAACCGTAATTAGACCTCCTTATTCCACTTTTAGAGTGGAGAACCCTGCCATGAGAGATTCCCTCATGGAGTCTAAGTAGGAAAATTGAGATTTGTCTGACCGAGTCGTCCGGCCTCGGGAGCACGAAAAAACTTGAACAACAGCTTCTTCTTTTTTTTTTTTAATGACCGGAACAGCAGGACATTGACCTGACCCTGACACAACTCTTGTATTGCGTCACATACTACCTCCCTATCATGAGGAGGCTCGGTAAGGTTGATTTTAAAAAATCAGTGAGGGGGACGTCTGGAACTCCCGTATGTCCCCCTAGGGATTCTATCCTTAACTCACTGGTCCATGTCCTTTCCAGGACTGACTGAAGAGTTTTAGACGAGGTCCCACCTGTGTGGGCACCCGCAAGATAGACCCAACGTCCCACGGTGGACGTGGCAGAAAAAATGGATGATTTCTGCTCCCGTGAACCTGAAAAGGCAGCTGACCTATTACCTTTTTTACCTTCCCTTACCTGCAAAGAAAGGGGAATCCTTATCTATTCGGTCAAAATGACTGCATCCTACAACAATGCGTCACCAACCGTTGTGAGGAATCATAGGGCAAGAAGGTAGACTTACCCGTGGCACCTGCCGAGAGCATATTAACAAGGCCATCACCAAACCAGGCTTCACCTTCATGGGGAAGAGACTTTTTAGAGTCAGCATTTGTGAATCCACAGCGCCCTCCTAGCCGAGACCGCCATGGAAGTGGCCCGTGCACAGGTATATACAGGTATAGCTTTTTTGAAATGCATCACATCATAATGTTAATTTATACCCAGTCATATTAGTTGGTGCCGACAGGGTCACCCACATACGTCTGTGTCTCCCATATAGTGTTTTCTTTGGAAAAGCATACAACTGCTGACATGCTGACACTTAATCTCATGAACCAAGTACCATCAGGAGTCGGCGGTGCCGAGAGAGGGATTCCATAGCCATTTGTGGCAGAGCACTCACACATGCCGACACACATGTACTAACTAAACACCATCGACCTTACACTGACTATAATGGGTAGATCCCAGTATCTGACAGGGAAAACGTTTACCAGCTCATTTACCACACGCACATTATATGTATATATATATATATATATATATATAGTGCTTTATTTTTGCACAAAACAACTGTGCCCCCCCCCCCCATTTTACACAGGGAGCTGTGTAACCGTGTTTTGGCGGGGCCAGCATCTCTGAGGAGAAAATGGCGCTGGATAGAGTGGTGAGGGCTAAGCCATGCCCCCTCATCGGCACGCTTCAGTCCCGCTAGATATTTACATTATTATACTGGCGGGGGTCTGTATACTGTGCCTAAGCACTGTATACCACTTTGCCAGTCCATAACATGAGGTATATTGCTGCCCAGGGCGCCCCCCCTGCGCCCTGCACCCTTGTAGTGCCGCTTGTGTGTGGGAACAATGGAAGAACAGAAGACTTCAGTGACGGCAAAAGACTTCAAAGTCTGAGGTACCGCGCAGTCTTTTGCCGTCACTGAAGTCTTCTGTTCTTTCTTTACTCACCCGGCTTCTTTCTGCTGGCTCTGTGAGGGGGGTGACGGCGCGGCTCCAGGAACAAGTAGCTAGGCGCACCAAGTGATCAGACCCTCTGGAGCTAATGGTGTCCAGTAGCCTAAGAAGCAGAGCCCTTGAACTCAGAAGAAGTAGGTCTGACTTCTCTCCCCTCACTCCCACGAAGCAGGGAGCCTGTAGCCAGCAGGTCTCCCTGAAAATAATAAACCTAACATAAAGTCTTTCAGAGAAACTCAGGAGAGCTCCCCTAGTGTGTGTCCAGTCTCTCTGGGTACAGAATCTAACTGAGATCTGGAGGAGGGGCATAGAGGGAGGAGCCAGTTCACATCCATTCAAAGTCTTATAGTGTGCCCATGTCTCCTGCGGATCCCGCCTATACCCCATGGTCCTTTTGGAGTCCCCAGCATCCTCTAGGACATATGAGAAAATTGCTTACTGTGAGTAGTACAAGTGGTCTTCCGACTTCCCCTCTGGGATGACGATCGACTCCCAGCAGCAACAACAGCAGCAGCAGCGGCAGCAACAGCAGGCGTACCACTCAAGGATCCTCTGGAGGAATCCCGGTTAGGAGAGGACTCCTCAGTCTTGCCAGTGACATGGCCTGCAGGACTACTGACGTTCCTGACTGAGGAGGAAGTTGACATTGAGGCAGAGCTGGATTAAGGGGGGCCCTGGGGGTAAGTACCCCGGGCCCCCCTTTTTAAAAGGGTCCCCCGCAGCCCAAAAACCTACCACAGATCGGATCTCTGATCCGATCTGCGGTACTGTGCTCCCGACTCCCCAGTGCACTGTTGGACAGCTTCAGTAGAACCACAGGCTGTGAAGGCAGCTGGGCAACGCAGTCTCGGCTCACGGCTCCCCTATGCACCATCAAAGCGCTGGCGCTAGCGCCACACGCCACGCATGGCTGCCGAGTCTGGACAGCGATAGCTGGTGTCCAATAGCGGGTCGGGCTATAAGGGGCTACAGGCAGGACAGCTGAGCGATGGCTCAGTGTCCAATAATCTGTTAAGCAGCCTGCGGCTCAGTCATTGGCTGGGCGCACAGGCTGCAGAGAACTATAAGGAGCCTTGTGGAGTGTGAGGAGTTGTGTGGAGCCAGTGCACTTAAAGTTTAGGTTCTGGATTATTATTTTTTGTATATATACATATATATATATTTATATATGTGTGTGTATTTTATGTGTGTGTGTGTGTGTGTATATATATATGCATGTGTGTATGTATATATATATATATTTTTTTTTTTAGGTCTTAGGGACCCCCTGTCTTAAGTACCCCGGGCCCCGTGAAGCCTTAATCCAGCTCTGCATTGAGGGAGTTGGTGGTGTGGCTTGCAGGAGCTTGGGTACAAGAGGAAGAAGGGATTTAGGGGTCAGTGGACTGCTTAGGCTCTTACCCAAAGTTTCACAACGTGACAATGACTTCTGATAAATGCGCTGCAGGTGAGGTATAAGGGAGGATGTTCCTAGGTTGTTAACATCCTTACCCCTACTTATTACAGATTGACAGACGCAACACATGGCTTGACACCTGTTGTCCGGATTTGTGGAGAAATAATTCCACACCGAAGAGGTGGCTTTTTTGGTATTTTGCCCAGGCATCACAATGGGCTTCTTCATCCCACGGACAACAAGTGTCTCCCACGGTGCCTCATTTAAACAAACCACATAACCATCAGAATCCTCCTCGTCAACTTCCTCCTCAGCGCCAGCAACACCCATATCCTCATCCTGGTGTACTTCAACAGGGACATCTTCAATTTGAATATTAGAAACTGGACTGTGGGTGCTCCTTCCAGCACTTGCAGGGGGCGTGCAAATGGTGGAAGGAGCCACCTCTTCCCGTCCAGTGTTGGGAAGGTCAGGCATCGCAACCGCCGACACACTTGGACTCTCCTTGGGGATTTGTGATACCATCTTAGAACGCACAGTCCTTTTCTGTGCTTTTCCAGCTTAACTCTTCATTTTTCTAGTGGGAGGATAAGGGCTTCCATTGTCATGTAAAGCTGAACCACTAATCATGAACATAGGCCAGGGCCTCAGCCGTTCCTTGCCATTCCGTGTCGTAAAATGGCATATTGGCAAGTTTACGCTTCTCCTCAGACCATTTAAATTTCATTTTTTGGGTCTTTTTACTGAACTTTGGCTTTTTGGATTTTACATGCCCTCTACTATCACATTGGGCATCGGCCTTGACAGACAATGTTGATGGCATTTCATCATCTATGTCATGACTAGTGGCAGCAGCTTCAGCACTAGGAGGAAGTGGTTCTTGATATTTCCCTATTTTATCCTCAAAATTTTTGTTCTCTATTATTTTTCTGGAGTTATATAACAACATGCGCTAAAGGAGAGCGTACCTCTACACCACACAGGGCAAACCCTGTGAAAATTATTTGGATTAAATATTACTAACCCCTTTATTATAATACCCCCCCCCCCCAGTAGCAGCGCCACTTAAACACGTTGCTGCTTATACATGCATTCAGTAGTAGTGCCACTTACACATAATTACACACACACAGATACACACACATAGATCCATCCATACATACACACAGATACACACACACACACACACGCACACACTTTATCTCACTCACTCTCCCTCGACTTACCTATCACAGGCTGGCCGGAGCTGTAGCAGATCAATCTCCTGTGGTAGCAGCCTGGTCCTGTGTTGCTCCGCCCCTCCATTCCATGTAGCCCCACCCCTTTTCATGCCCGATTTCTGACAATGTCACAGGAGGGGGAGAAGACACTGCAAACTGTCCGCTGCCTCAGAGGAGACAGTTTTTAAAGTTACTAGAGGAGCCTACTCTAGTATTTTTAATAACTATCTCCCCCTGAGGAGGTGGCCATTTTTGGAGGGACGTTTACAATTGAAGCTTGCAGCGTCCTCTCCCCCCTCCTGTGACAGTGTCAGAACTCAGACATGAAAAGGGGGCCAAGCAGAGTGGCGGGCAGACAGCGGCATAAGCGGAGAGGAGGGCCGAGGATAGCTGTGCCTGCAGCACCCCCCGATGATGGGCCTGATGACCCTTAATGCCTGCCTAACATTATTCTGACAGAATAGAACAAGAGGCAAACCATCCCAGTTTTGTGCTGATATCGATGTATAAGAGCTGCGTTTATTCTCATAATTTTCAGTGAATGTCGCAAAGTTGCATTTGTAGCTATGTACACAATGGGAGTGGGCTAGATTTGGGATGGGGTTTTATAATTCCTGTAAAGGAAGAGTCGGGAGTATTGATAATGATGACAAATAAAAAAGCGGAAATATTGAATAACTTTTTTCATCAGTGTTTACTAGAGAGGACCAGAAGGTGGAAGTAGTGAATAACATAAGTACTGATAATATACCATTGCTTAGTACTTGTTTGAGTGAGGAAGTAGTCCATGAGCAAATAAACAGAATTAAGATTAATAAATCTCCTGGTGCAAATGGACATCACCCAAGGGTTCTTATAGAGCTTAAAGCAGAAATATCAAGGCCTTTATATTTTATTATCTATGATTCAATTGAAAAAGGCATGATACCAAAAGATTGGCGTATAGCAGAGTTAATTCCAATATTTAAAAAGGGAATCAAAACCCATCCTGGTAGCTATAGACCGGTTCGTTTGACATCTATAGTGGTGAAAATATTGGAAGGAATATTAAGGAATAGTATACAGGAGTACTTGGATACCTCCAAAAATTATTAGTAGGAATCAGCATGGTTTTGTGAGGGACAGGTCATGCCAAACTAACTTAATTAGCTTCTTTGAGAAAGTGAGCGATAATCTTGATCGGGTAAACGTAGTAGATGTGGTCTTTTTAGATTTTGCTAAAGCCTTCAATACAGTGCCTCACAGGAGGCTGATTTTCAAACTAAGAGACTTGGCCCAGGAAACACTATTTGTACTTGGGTAAGTAATTGGCTGAATAACAGGAACCAGTGAGTTGTGGTTAATGGAATGTACTCAAACCTGGCCACTGTATTCAGTGGAATACCGCAAGGGTCAGTATCAGGCAGCTACTGTTCAATATATTTATTAATGACCTAGGAGTAGGTCTGGAAAGCACAGTGTCAATTTCTGCAGATGATACTAAACTTTGTAAGGTAATTAACTAAGACAAGGATTCAGAGTCCCTACAGAATTACTTATTTAAACTGGAAGTATGGGCAGCAAAATGGAGAATGAGGTTTATATAGAAAAATGTAAAGTCATGCACTTTGGGACTAAATATATTTATGCAACCTACAAACTAAATGGAGAGAATGTAGGAGAAATGGTAATAGAAAAAGATTTGGGGGTGCACATTGATAATAGACTTAGTAGAAGTACCCAATGTCAAAGAAGGCAAATAAGGTGTTAGCATGCATAAAACGGGGAATGGAGACAAGGTATGAGAGCGTAATCCTACCACTGTATAAATCATTGGTACGGCCACATCTTGAATATTATGTACAATTTTGGGCACCACACTATAAAGGAGATATCTTAGAGCTTGAAAGGGTTCATAGGCGAGCCACAAAATTAATAAAGGGGTTAGAGGCACTGGATTATGAGGAAAGGCTTACTGGGGACATTATTAATATTTATAAATGTATAAAGGTACAATACATGGAACTATCAGGCGATTTGTTTATTGAGAGATCTCTACACACGACACGCAAACACCTTCTAAGGTTAGAGGCAAGGAAATTCCATACCCAACGAAGGAGGGGGGTTCTTCACAGTAAGGGCAGTAAGGATTTGGAACTTTTTGCCACAAAAGGTCATAATGGTGGACTCAGTCAACAAGTTTAAAAATGGGTTAGATACATTGCTAACTGAAAAAGATATCAAAGGATATAGGATCTAAAATGAATTTATTTTGGAAAACGTATGCATTCTAGTCGGCAACTAGACTAAAAACGGTCTTCACTTGAGTCATTATGGGTAAATCTATGGTTATATACAGAATAGTATAGGATCAAAAATAAAGGTTGAACTCGATGGACAACTTGTCTTTTTTCAACCTCATTAACTATGTTACTAAGTATAATCGCAGATGAGACTATGGGTTTGCGATCGCAATCAGTGTGCAGCTGCGATCTCAATGTGCGCAGTGTGCGGCTGCGATCACTGATGTGCGGCTGCGATCGTAATCAGTGTGAGTTCAGCAAAAATGCAGACTCTAGTTTAGTTACAAATGAGGGGTGAGGACGTGGGGAGATCATGCTACTTTTTTCGCCTAATCAAATAAAGCAAAGAAGTCGATCAAGCAGGAGTCGTACTGGAATTCTGTTTTAGTTCCTATTAGCATTTTTTGGCCCACTTATTAACTCATTCATGCAGATCCACATTTCACCATCAGCCTAGTAGGCTTTGGCCCAAGGCAGGAGAGGCCGAAAAAGCGGCTTTTTTTCGCTAACATGATATTACATTTATTTTTTATTTTCATGCAAAAATAAACGTAATGAATGAGAGATGTTAACGGCGATTGCAAAATGGTACAATAACTGGCTGATAAAAAGAAGTGCGTTCGGTCAGTGGCGTCGAGAGAGGGGGGAAGAGGATATACATTACCCGGGCCCAGGTCTGATGGAGGGGCCCTGTCATGGCCCTGGACCGCCCCCCCCCTTACCTGGCAGCAGCTGCTGCAGCTTTTCTTCTCAGCCCAGCATACACTGCTGTGTGCTGGGTTGAGGTGTGGCCAGGGATGTGCTTAAAATACATTTCTTTCCTGTAATTTTTTCCTAAGGGTGCATGGGCACGCCCCCTGTGATTAGGCCATGCCCCCTGGAAAGTATCTGGGCCCAGCCAGGCTCTCTATTGCCCTGTGTACGGTAGGATCATGTGGATTGGTAACGGAATGCTCTGTGTAGTAGAAGTGTAGGTTGAGTTCCACAGGTTGCTTGCCTACAGCCACCAATCACACTTGCCAACTGGAGGTTTTCCTCTCCGATCTTTGTGGAGGGTGAGACCAGGTGCTTCTCATAGTAGGCCTCGTTTCGTCACAGCATGGTGACACGAATCTCATGTCCGCAATGAGGAGGCGTGGTTAAGATGAAGCGTTTCTCATCATGTCACTTGCCCCGCTCATTTCACATAGAAGTGGGCGGGATATGGTAGAGAGAATGATAAATTTGGGATTCCCCTGGACGTGCAAGCGTGCCTCCAGTGATGTCTATCTGGCTGCACATAAATGATTCTCCTTGTCATTGGCTATGAACACCTTTGACCTGGCTCAGTAGCTGTGGGAAGTCTAGAACCGATAAGCTCATTAGCTTGGTTAGGCCGGGTTCACACTAGAATATCTTCACAATTTGTCAGATTGGAGCGTAAAATCATGAAGATCATTTAGTGTGTACGCAGGATTGCTCGCTCCCGCAGGTTGCATATGGGATCTTCTAGTTGGGCGTGCTACACCGTCAATCAGACGATTTTGTATGCGGCGCTAGGCAGTGTAATTAAGGCTGGTACATATACAAAGGATGTACCTTCCTCTTGCAGCCAAAAAAAATTAGACTGTCCCACGAAAATCGGGACAGTAGGGAGGTGTGCATTGTGCAATGTAAACACTAAGGGACATATTTATCAACATTTTTATTACTAAAATAATGGGAAAAGGCTGTTTTCGGACCCGTTTCACATTATTTTAGTATCACCTGAATGTATTTAAGGGCTTTTGGAGCAGAAAAACTGCTCCAAACCCTTTGATTCACTTTTTTTTAGTAGCCCAGACGCAGGGGCAGATCCAGAAGAAAATGAAAGGGAGGGCACCATGATAGGGGAACGGTAATAGTTATATTTACATGCACCTAAGGCACGCGTGCTCCCAGATAAGGGGTGCGGTATCACAGGGGGCGTGGCCTCACAGAATACGCCATCAGGTAATGATTGGCTGTAGGAGGGCATCCTGGTGTATTGCCAATGTTTCACCCTGATGAAAAGGCTGATTGGGCCTTGAAATGTTGGTCACTGGTTCCATTAGTTATGGGAGCCTGGAAGGCACCCCAGCACAATATTATTATTAAAGTTTTTAGTTGGTGGTGGCAGGGGCAGCATACCTTGTTTTGGGCACTGCAGTGAGACTCAGACTGCAGGACACGAACGTCCCATCTTTGATTAGCAGAAGCAGCCAGCTGGATCTCCAACAAGCAGCATAAGACATCTGCAGGACAGCCCTGTCACAATCACACGGGCCGCCTTCTCAAAGCTGAGGCTGAGTGTGACTGCACCTAGCATGGTGGTAAAGGAAGTGGAGGAGGAAGTGCTGGTTAACTGTGCAGTGCAGTGAGGGCTAATGAAGCCTTCTGCGCTGTCATAAGTAACAGTCTTACTCAGTGCTGGCATTTGAACCCCGCGCCTGGGCTGGACTCTGGCCGTCTGGCAGTGGGGGAGGTAAGTTGCGGTGTGAGCAGGGGGAGGCTGGAGCTGCAGCTCCAGCATCCCCATCGGTTACCACACAGACTTGCTGTTAGAGCAGCGGTGGGTCCTAGTGCCTGCCGGCTCTTTTATCAAATCTGACTGATGGAAATAGCAGTAGTGCTGCTGCTGCTCTTTGAAAAAAAGAAAGAAGTCAGAAATGATGGGGGGGGGGGGGGGGGCGTACGGGCCCGAGTGCCCCTACCCTGTATCCGCCTATGGCCAGATGTACTTATAATGGGAAATGCGCTGTGGACGAATTTACTAAAAGAAAAAAGAGAAAATAGTGGGCCTTTTGATAGCGAGAAAACTGAGGAGGCACCCGGCCAGTGTAATCAGCTCTGTGTGTCCGATGGACACACAAGCTAATCACTGTTTAATATATATAAGTTGTAACACTGTAAGGGTACAAGGTGCCATTTCCTGGGGTAAATGGCAGCACGCAGCAGCTGAGGAACCACACAAGTCCAGTTTCTGGTACAACTGGCCCCAGCCAGTTTTATTATACAGAAAATAAAACAAACACCAAAAGAAAATACCTTGCCTGTCCGGCACTAACTTAAACACAAGATGTTCCTAACTATCACTAAACAAAAGCACAGAGTTCTCCAGTAAACACTGTATAGCTCACTTGTATCAGGAAGCGTGTTTCTCTCACAGAGATCCTGCAGTCTTCCCAGGCAGTCTGCACACATTAATCAGGCTAGAAGCCCTATAAGACTCTTGCACAGCTGAAAGCCCTGATTAGCCCTCTGTGAGGCCAAAGATCCGAACTGTGCCCAATGTCTGGAACTCGCCCTATCTCTCTCTCAGGGCCCTTATCCAGCTTTTCCAACAAACTGAAAAGGTTCTAACAAAACAAAAGCATTTTCCTAGAAGTTTTCATTTTCTAAAACATGTAAGACAAGAACCTGGGACAAACATACCTGCCCTCAAACACTATCCCAGTGTTCTTGTCACATATCCCCCTCCCCTGTTTCGACCTAGGGGCCGGAACACTTGTAGCCCCCAAACAGAAGATGCGGGACAATGCATCTGCGTTGGCCAATTGTGTACCCGGTCTATGTTCGACAGTAAACTTAAAATCCTGCAACGCTAGGAACCATCTAGTTACACGAGCATTCTTGCCTCTATTTACATACATACATTTTAAAGGGGCATGATCTGTCACTAGTCTGAATTGTCTACCCAAGAGGTAATATCTCAAGGTATCTAGTGCCCACTTAATGGCCAAAGCCTCCTTTTCCACAATGGCATACCTTTTTTCATGCTCATTGAGTTTCCTACTCAAATAAATGATAGGGTGTTCGTCCCCATCTCTGGTTTGGGACAACACAGCCCCTATCCCTACCTCTGAGGCATCTGTCTGTACCACAAATTCTTTTGAAAAATCTGGTGTTATCAATACCGGTTGTGAACACAAAGCCACTTTTAACGCTTGGAACGCTTTTTCTGCATCAGGGTTCCATTTCAGCATATTTGACTGCTACCCTTTGGTAAGGTCTGACAACGGCACAGCTGTGGCCGCAAAATTGGGAATAAACCGTCTATAGTACCCCGTTATTCCCAAAAAAGCCCTTACCTGTTTTTTATTCACTGGACGAGGCCAGTTTTGAATAGCATCAATTTTATTCAATTGGGGCCTAATCAGACCTCTGCCTATGGTGAAGCCCAAGTATTTGACCTCCTCCATTGCGAGGCAGCACTTCTTTGGGCTAGCAGTTAACCCTGCCTCTCTGATTGAGTCCAGTACTGCTTGCACTTTAACCAAATGGGACCCCCAGTCTGTACTGTGAATTACCACATCATCCAAATAGGCAGCTGCATATTTTCTATGGGGCCTCAAAATTTTATCCATCGCCCATTGAAAGGTTGCTGGAGACCCATGCAACCCAAAGGGTAACATCTTATACTGGTACATCCCCTCCGGAACCGAAAAGGCTGTTTTTTCTTTTGCGCTATCAGATAAAGGTATTTGCCAGTAACCTTTAGTCAGGTCCAACGTGGTGAGAAACCTGGCTGTTCCCAGCCTTTCTATAAGCTCATCCACACGGGGCATGGGGTATGCGTCAAATTTGGACACCTCATTTAACTTACGAAGCGTATGCTACCGTCGGGCTTCGGGATGAGCACTATGGGACTGGACCACTCACTGTTAGATTCCTCTATGACTCCAAGTTCTAACGTGGTTTTAACTTCTTTAGAAACAGCTTCTCGCTAAGCTTCAGGAATCCTATATGGCTTTAAATGAACCCTGACCCCTGGTTCTGTGACAATGTCATGTTTTATTATGGTCGTTCAGCCAGGCAGCTCTGAAAATATCTCTCTATTTTGGATGAGAAATTCTTTAACCTGATTGTTCTGATCAGCTGATAATGTCTCTGACACCTTTACTGCGGGAAGCAACCGAGGTGAAGACACCGAAGGGCAAGGCTCCGCTGACAGAGACAACCTATCTTTCCAGGGTTTGATTAAGTTAACATGGTAGATTTGTTCGGGTTTTCTCTTTCCCGGCTGGTATACTTTGTAATTAACCTCATTCACTTTTTCCCTAATCTCAAATGGACCCTGCCATTTAGCTAGGAATTTGCTTTCCACAGTGGATACCAAAACAAGAACTCTATCTCCAGGAGCAAATTCCCGTATCTTGTCACTCCGGTTATAGACCCTCTGTTGAGCACTTTGGGCCTGTTCCATGTGCTCTCTGACAATAGGTACCACGGCTGCAATCCTATCCTGCATTTGTGTTACATGTTCAATAACGCTTCTATAAGGAGTGGGCTGTCCTTCCCACTTCTCTTTGGCAATGTCCAACAGCCCTCTGGGGTGTCTACCATACAACAAATCAAATGGAGAAAACCCCGTAGAGGACTGAGGAACTTCTCTGATGGCCATTAACAAGTAGGGCAACAAACAATCCCAGTTTTTCCCATCTCTCTCAACAACCTTTATTAACATACTTTTTGATGTTTTATTAAACCTTTCCACCAACCCGTCAGTTTGGGGATGGTAGATGGATGTCCTGAGGTGAGTGACCTTAAATAATTTGCACAATTCTTTCATGATCCTTGACATAAATGGAGTACCTTGGTCAGTCAAAATTTCTTTTGGTATTCCCACTCTACTAAACACCTGCACCAGCTCCCTAGCTATCGCCTTGGTTGTGATAGTGCGTAAAGGGACAGCCTCAGGATATTGAGTGGCATAGTCCATAATTACCAGGATATACTGATGGCCCCGAGCAGACTTTAACAAGGGCCCCACGAGATCCATGGCTATTCTGTCAAACGGGACCTCTATAATAGGCATGGGAACTAGTGGGCTCCTGAAATGGGGTCTAGGGGCATGATACTGGCATTCGGGACAGGAAGAACAATATTCAGACACTTCTTTATAAACCCCTGGCCAAAAGAACCTTTGTAAAACTCTTTCAGTGGTTTTTTCTGCCCCTAAATGTCCTGCGTTAACATGACTATGAGCTAAATCTAGTACCGTTCTCCGATAAGGCTGGGGAACTACCAGATGTTCCACCACATCCTCACCCCTTTTCACAATGTGGTACAAGAGCTCATTACAGATGGCCATGTGGGGATAAGTTACCCTGTCACCTGGTACCACAGGTTCCCCATTAACAACCTTAACATTCTCTCTAGCCTTTATTAAGGTAGGATCCTTTAACTGTTCAGACGCAAACAGATCCTTCTTTACCTCCAGGTCAGGCACGCTTTCAATTCTAACTACTATGTCTCTGTTCCCAGCAAGAGGGTCCTCACTGGACTCCCCATCTGTCACTTCCCCAGCCAAACTAGCAAAAGGCAAAGGGTCAGAAAGTTCCGAAGACACACGTACATCCATAAAATCACCGGTATTATCAACTGGCTCTTTACTTCTCACATCTGTTGATAACCGTGATTCCCACAGTTTCCAAAAATGAGGAAAATCCCTCCCTATTATGGCCTCATGCACCAAGGTAGGGACCAGTCCTACTTTAACAATTGCTGACCCACAACAAGTTTCTATATTCACTTCAGCAGTGACATAATGTTGGGTATCCCCATGTATGCAAGTTACCCCAATAGGTATTTGCTGGACCTTTAAGGGGTTCACTAACTCAGCTTTCACGAGGGTAACTAAACTTCCTGAATCTAGCAAGGCCTCTACCCGGTTACCCTCTAAGAACACATCACACATTTGTTTTTCCAGCTCAGGTGAAGGTACCACAGTATAGGCTAACCTAGCAAAGAAAGACATTCTGCGACATTCAAAGGCAGCATCACATTGCATGGGTCCTTGCGTGACTGGGCAATTGGCAATAACATGACCTGGCATACCACACCTAAAACATTTAACCACACGATTATCAACCCGTTTGGGCAGCATAGACCGTTCTAGCCCCATTGGCCTGTCTCCAGGGACAGTGTTTACACTCTCTCCAGCTTTGCGTTCTCTTAACCGCCAAGCAACGTTTTCCCATGGAACAGTCTTACCAGTCTTTACTGAAGGGCGCTGTCGAGGATCTATGGGTTGCTGGGTGGTCATTAGTAGTTCCTCTGCTGCCAAATACCTCTCTACCATGTCCACTAATTGGTCAGCAGTACCCGGGTTTCCATGGCTCACCCACTTGCGCAGGACCATGGGCAAAGATCTCAAGTAGCGGTCCATGATGACTCTTTCAACCATCTGGGGACCAGTTAATGTCTCTGGCTGTAACCATTTTTTTGCTAGCTGAATAAGGTCGTGCATCTGGGAGCAAGGAGGCTTCTCCATGGCGTACACCCAACGGTGCACCCGTTGTGCTCGTACTGACAGCGTGACTCCCAGGCGGGTCAGGATCTCAGTCTTTAGTTTATCATAGTCCCGAGCCTCAGCAGGGCTTAAATCAAAGTACGCTTTTTGGGGCTCACCTGACAGAAAAGGTGCCAGCAGACTGGCCCACTGTGCTTTCGGCCAGTTCTCACGCTCGGCAGTCCTTTCAAACGTGGTCAGGTAGGCCTCCACATCATCAGCCTCTGTCATTTTCTGCAGGAAGTGACTGGCCCGTATAGAACTAGAGCTGGTCGGAGTACTGACGGCCATATCTCCAATCCGGGCTGCAAGCCTCTGCATCACTTCTGTTAAGGCCTCTCGCTGTAGTCTCCAATTTTCCTCCATTGCCACCTACTGCTGTCTGTTGGCCTCCTGCTGAGCCGCTGTAGCTTGCAGCAAGGCTTTAAGCAGTTCCTCCATGTCGACAGACTTTTCAGGCGGCTTTGTAGCTGCTTTCACCCAGGACATATATCAAATCCTCAGGGCGAGTCTCAGTAACTTCACACTGGGCTGTATCTGCATAAACCACCGTTTTTTGCAGGCCTCACAAAGCTGCTGCTTTCACTTATGCGCAGAACGGAGTGCTCGCATTCTCCACCAAGTTGTAACACTGTAAGGGTACAAGGTGCCGTTTCCTGGGGTAAATGGCAGCACGCAGCAGCTGAGGAACCACACAAGTCCAGTTTCTGGTACAACTGGCCCCAGCCAGTTTTATTATACAGAAAATAAAACAAACACCAAAAGAAAATACCTTGCCTGTCCGGCACTAACTAAACACAAGATGTTCCTAACTATCACTAAACAAAAGCACAGAGTTCTCCAGTAAACACTGTATAGCTCACTTGTATCAGGAAGCGTGTTTCTCTCACAGAGATCCTGCAGTCTTCCCAGGCAGTCTGCACACATTAATCAGGCTAGAAGCCCTATAAGACTCTTGCACAGCTGAAAGCCCTGATTAGTCCTCTGTGAGGCCAAAGATCCGAACTGGGCCCAATGTCTGGAACTCACCCTATCTCTCTCTCTCAGGGCCCTTATCCAGCTTTTCCAGCAAACTGAAAAGTTTCTAACAAAACAAAAGCATTTTCCTAGAAGTTTTCATTTTCTAAAACATGTAAGACAAGAACCTGGGACAAACATACCTGCCCTCAAACACTATCCCAGTGTTCTTGTTGCAATATATATATATATATATATATATATATATATATAGTCACATGCCAATCCCTCGGAATGAGGTTTAAGACAGAACCAGCACTCTGCGTAATATTCAAAACAAATTTTTACTCCACGTTGAACTTCATTCTTAGAACAATTGCATCGACATCAGCATGTGTAGACAACAGCATATACTCATCGCATTGTAGTAATATTTCATCACTGGCAAACTCCCAAACAGCCGTTTTCGGTAAGTAACCTTCCTCAGGGGAATAACCAGGCAAAATGTCAAACTGCCATGTCAGAATGTGCTTGCGTGCCGTGCAAGACCCGGTCAGTGTGATCAGCTCTGTGTGTCCGATGGACACACAAGCTAATCACTGTTTAAAATATATATA
Organism: Pseudophryne corroboree; assembly: GCF_028390025.1. Lineage (NCBI taxonomy): Eukaryota > Metazoa > Chordata > Amphibia > Anura > Myobatrachidae > Pseudophryne > Pseudophryne corroboree. Next base: position 747,368,417 of record NC_086446.1, on the reverse strand, counting down.
TATATATATATAAATATAATTATACAGTATGTTACATCTGCCCCACTTGCAGTGCAGCATGGTTTTGCCCAGTAACTTGCTTTGTTTGCTTTTCTTACAAACATGAATCATGCTCTATAAGTCGTTTGGATTCTATTACCAAACAAACAAACAAACAAACAATAAACCCTATTAAATAGCATAGTGTGCCAGTGACTGACTTGCAAGGTGACACAATTCTCATTTCTCCCTTCCTCACATTGTGTGCACCTTTCGTGGTGGCAGCTGGAACAGAAAGTTGTTTGTCATTTGATTTAGTTTGAAGCAACGCTGCAGAATTCTGCTGTTGTCGCAGATCAAAGCACAGGAGTATCTCAGTACCAGGGCTGGCAGACGTATGAATTATACTTGTATGGATGGTGTACAGAGAGAGTCTCAGACAGGACTCTACACAAAAACTTTTGACGGAGTCTTACAAAACAGAAGCTCTCTCAAGTGATAAGACAAAACATGACGACAACAATAGAGATTGTGATGAATAACATAAAAAAGAAAACTACACATCACATACACCGCTGGCAATGACAGAGAGAGGCTCAGTCCGTAGCTAGTTTTAGTTGCTAGTATTGTAGCAGTCCGGAAACAGCACACCAGTCCAGGGTTTTTGTGCAATCTAGCCGTAGCTACAAACATAAAACATAAAAATAAATCCCAATCTATCTGTAGGACCTAATGCCCCTATCACAAACATAAGCAAATGCACAGTACTCAGAGCCAGAAAATACTTATACTTATTGCTTGCACTAAAATGCCCAGCGCCATAGTGGCCACCCTGCAAGGTCATCTTCTGCATCACCTTCTAGCGCTAAGTACAGGTCTATCGAATCCAGAACAGGCATCAGCAGAACACAGAAGAAATAACTGGGCCTTCATGTAATCTTCAGCATGTGTAATAATGCGTTGGGTACTGTATGTCTACAGTCATAATGACTGCATGCATCGTGTTGACATCAGAATGCCGAAATAGTCATAATGTTGACTTTGACCATGTCGACATTCATCATATAGACAGCAATGAAATGTCATCATGTATGAATGTCAACATGTCCTGGTGATCCAACGGGACTTGCTTTTTTTGATGGCTGCAGAAGCTCCAGCGGTGTTTTCCAGATCCCAGTGGTCATGTGACTGTGACTTCCGGATCAGGCCTCTGATCCTCCGGCATTAGGGTGATTATATTTCGACCCTAACCCAAATCCCAACTGTCCATCTAGAACCTATCCATAATACCCATAACATAACCATAGGGTTGATCCATTTGACATCAGCGCTGACAAGAATGATGATGAGAATGATGAGCAAATTGTTGAAGACGTCCAACATGAGCCTGAACCCTAATCTATAGTCTAAAATCCATTATCTTTTATTTTGTGGGAGCACAAACAAACCTAGCACTCAAAATACAGCAGCGACATTTCCAGCTGCTGATGAAGTGTCTGGTTTGGTAGATTATGCTTGTCCTATATAATCTCCAACAAAACAGTTGGTGGAAGGGACCAAGGATAATCTTACTATTAAGAATTTCAACATTTGGGGGTAGATTTATTAAGGATTGAGTTCCCAAATCTTCCATTTGGCCTTGACGAATAGCTTTAAAACGGCTATAGAAATAATTTTTTAACAAGTATGAGGAGACCAGTAGGGATGCCCTCTCTTGTGGTAGAGGGGCACCTCCAAACATACAGCAGCCCGGAAACAGCACAACAGTACTGGGTTTTTGTGCAATCTAGCTGTAGCTACAAACATTTAAAAAAAATAATAATAATAATAATAATAATAATACTAACATGTCTGTAGGACCTAATGTCCCTATCATAAGCATATGCAAAGTACTCGGACCCAGAAAATCAGTGTCTTGTAACAGGACTGCTGCCTGTTCCTACAGGTAATGAGACCCTGAGGAAAAACCCTGAGACACCCATATTTGCCTCTTAGAGGTGCAATTACTAAGACTAAGGCTAAAGACCTGAACACCCAAAATGGGCCTAATGAATGGAGCCCGCCCAATCTTCCCATCCATACCCCCAGAAACCCTAAATGGGCTTTTATTAACGCTCAATACCTGAAAAGACACTATGTGTGCAGTTTATATGTTCTCTCCGTGTCTGCATGAGTTTTCTCTGGATGCACAAGTATCATCTCATACACCAAAACATACTGGTATGTTAACTGGCTTTTTGAGAAAACAATTAACACTAGTGTATATGTATATACATCTAATAGAGAATATAGATTGTAAGCTCCACTGGAGCAGGGACTGATGTAAAGCTCTGCATTATATAGCAGGTCAATTAATTTACCAACCTGGGGGTATATTTACAAAGATTCGTGTTTTTGCCGTTTTTAAGGGTGTTTGATCTCGAATGGTATCGGGTGCATTTTTGAATCCTGATACGGTCATTCACTAAGCTGCCGACTTTTCCAAAATCGTATTTTCCGATGTCGATGTGATTCATAATGTCAGGCAGTGTTTTACGGGAGTGATGAGTAAAACACTGCCTGACAAAACACAAGGAATCCCGGACGGATCTGTGAGATCCGTGTAGGGCTTCATTGTGTACCTTAAAAAGGTGTTTTAATTGTTTTTAAATCTGAAAAAAATTGCGTGGGGTCACGACGTGGCGCTCCCTAATTGGCTGAAGGGACCCTCTTTGACAGGAGTCAGGGGGGGTCCTGGCAGTCGGGGAAAGGGGTCCCATGTGTAAACATGGGTCCCCTTTCAGTGTGTGGTCGGGTTTCCAGTTTGTTTTTTTGCCAAGTACGTGGATTATAAAGAGGACACTTGCTACACTGGATTATGTGAGTATAATTTTTTTCACAAGTACCCCGAGGATTCTACATGGAGAAGAGGACCGAGCCTCGTGTGAACATAGGTAAGTATGTATGTATGGAGGTGTGCATGTATGTAATAAACTTTTACTGTCACGGTGTGTGTGTCCTGTTTTTTGTTGGGTATTTTTTTAGTAGTAGTACTACAGGTACCAGCGGGCCCGGTTTTCCACTGCATGCTGGTACTTGTGGTTCTCCAAGTACCAGCTTGCGGGGGAAGCTTGCTGGGACTTGTAGTACTTCTACTAAAAACAATATTCTGATTTTTTTACACTTGGCTATCAGCCCCCCTTCCGCCGCCCTTGGATGGGGGGACAGCCTCGGGTTTCACCCCTGGCCCTTGGGTGGCTGGAGGGGGGGACCCCTTGATTTAAGGGGTTCCCACTCCTCCAGGGTACCCCGGCCAGGGATGACCAGTTGGGTATGTAATGCCAGGGCCGCCAGGACCACAATAAAAGTGTCACCCGGCTGTGGCATTATCTCTCTGACTAGTGGAGCCCGGTGCTGGTTCCAAAAATACGGGGGACCCCTACACTTTTTGTCCCCCGTATTTTTGGCACCAGGACCAGGCGCAGAGCCCGGTGCTGGTTGATCAAATATGGGGAAACCCCTGTCATTTTTTCCCCCATATTTTTTCAACCAGGACCGGCTCAAAGAGCCCGAGGCTGGTTATGCTTAGGAGGGGGGACCCCACGCAAAATTTTTCCCAGTTTTTACAGTAAACACACCCTTTCCCATAGATAACCATGCACAGATCTCACTGATCCGTGCATGGTTATCCAAACTCGACTGGAAAAAGCAGGTCTATTTTTTTGCTGCTTTTTTTAACGATTCGCAAAAAAATACACCCGCACTTGACCACTCAGAGACTAACACCCAAATACGAATGAATAGTGAATACCCGTGTTGTATGAAATAACAGCCGCGTTTGACCGATGGTCTATTTATTCGTATTTCTGAACTTTGCAAATCAAACCATTGCGAATAGCCCAAACACTGCCGAGATTTGTGCTTAGTGAATTCCCGTGTTGGGACTTAGAAAAAAAATCACAAATCGGACAAACTCGGATTTTTAGTAAATATTGGACCTGATGTCTATTGTAGGTAGCATTTTAAGACAACCAACTTGTTGCATCTTATATTGTGGCTAATTATGAGACGATAATTAGACAATCTCCTATATAATTGCCCAGATCTGTCACTCTGTGACTGTGTGGATAACGTTGGGCGTGGCTAGGAGCTCTCATTTGGTTAGCAGCAGGTCTATCACACCCAGCTCACAGCTGATTGGGCGAGAAACGCCCTCCCACACAGGCAGGGGCGTCAGAACATTTATAGGTTGGGGGGGGCAAGATAAATTTTCTATTTGGCGCCCCTGGGGGCGGAGCAACCAGGGAGGAGGAGGCAATACTATGGGGACGAAAAGGAGGCAGCACCACGGTGGGGTGGAGGCCGCACCATGTAGATGGTGGCTGGGAATCCCACTGACGGAGGTGCTGCGATGGGGGAAGGAGGCGCCTGGGACTGCAGTATTTCACCAGCAAGCACCATTGTGTAGGTGAGGCTGGCCCCCGGGACTTCCGGGGAGCAGTAGGGGTATGGAAAAGTGAAGGCGGTAACTATGCTCTGGAAAAGGGGCCTGGTCACTCAAAAGGGTACGTACCCTTCAGTGTAATTTACCACACCATATACCCCTTATACACATTATGCTTCACCATAATAGTACCCCATATACTGTCTAGTGCTGGTGCCCCTTTCACATTATACCACACGGTATGAGCTGAAATTTACATTATAGCACACAGACTGAGCCGAAATTTACATTATAGCACACAGAATGAGCCAAAATTCACATTATAGCCAATGGCATGAGCAGGAATTTACATTATACCACATAGAATGAGCCGGAATTTACATTATAGCACACAGAATGAGCCGAAATTCACATTATAGCACACAGTATGAGCCGAAATTCACATTATAGCACATTGAATGAGCCGGAATTTACATTATAGCACACAGAATGAGCCGAAATTCACATTACAGCACACGGTATGAGCCGAAATTCACATTATAGCACACAGTATGAGCCGAAATTCAGGGAGAGTGACAAAGGGTCAGGGAAAGGGACATACAGTCAGGGAGAGGGACATGGAGAGTGACAGCAGGGACATAGGGAGAGAGAAAGGCAGCAGGGTAAAATTACCTATTGAGCAGTGGCGGTGCGGAGGAGGCTGTGGTCAGCGGTGGATGAGGAGGCTGTGGTCAGCGCGGGGCGAAGGAGGCTGTGGGCATTGGCGATGATGCGGAGGAGGAGTCTGTGGGAGTTGGCGGAGGTGCAGAGGAGACTGGGGACGGCTGCAATGCAGCAGAAGAGGAGACAGAGGGCAGCGGTCTCTATATAAAACCTTGTCTCTGTGCCGCACTCTGGACTATATCCTGATGAAATGGTGTAGACCATGAAATGTTGATAACGCTGAAACTGGTGTCTGAGTGATGTTTTATTATCCAGGAGTGCGGCACAGAGATAAGGTTGTAGGAAGCTAACACTATTGTGTATGGCAGTACGGGCACCCGGAGCAGTTTATATACCTATTAGGAGAGCGGGTAAACAAAAAAAATTAAAAAAAACAAATAAATAAATATATATATATATATATATATATATATAATTTCTTTTAATGTTATATACATACAGGATATGGACCCCTGGACCCCCCTTACAAATCCTACATTTGCCATTAGAGAGGGGGGGGAGAGGGAGTGGGAGCAGGCCGGACAGCCTCTTACCTGTCACAACCCAGCCACAGGTCTCCGCAATGCAGAGGCAGCAGGCACTTCTCTCCGTTAGGCCACTCCCCCTAATCACCCGCGAATCGCGGCACTTCGCTGGGGCCGTGAGCCGGCCCTGGTAAGGGGGGGGGAGGAGACTTTGCTGGGGCCGTGGGCCGGCCCTGGTAAGGGGGGGCGGGCAGCGCTGTTGAACTGAGCCTTGGAGCAGGAGGGGCTGAACACAGCCATATCCTGCTGCTGCTCAGTCCCTGCATGGAGCGGAGGTTGTGATGTGCGGTCTTTCAGCTGACCGCACATCGCTCCTCCTGAATATCGGCGGCGCCTCTCATATTTTGGGGGGGGCGAGCTGCCCCCTTGCCCCCCCAGTTCCGATGCCTCTGCACACAGGTTACATCCAATAGGAGGCTCTGCCCTTTGGCTGCTGTCTGTTCACAGAGCAGAATTAACAATGGGGCTGATGGAGCTGCAGTTCCAGCCCTACATCCCAAAATAGGCCCACTGCGTCTGCAGCAACATACCCTCCAACAATTTACACTTAAAAATTGCTACAAATTTGAAAAGGGGGCGTGGCCACGGGTAACGTGGCGTAGCCACGGCTCTTTTCTTATACTTTCAAAAGTACAGACCATAAAAAAAAGGTCCTGTACCTGCCAAAAAGGTCTAGCTGGAGGGTATACCACTGTATCTGCAGAAAGTCTCTGCGTCCAGTCCGCCTGCCCCCTCTAACATTAACAATCCCCACTCCCTAGCCGTGGCGCAGGTGGAACAAAAGCTGCTGCAGCCACCGGCATAGATGTGTATGAAAGCCATACTTGCCTACTTTAGATTTCTCCTCTCCAGGAGAAGCCCGGGGAGGAGACGCTGCAGGAAACTTCGTGGGGTGGGGCCGGGCTGTGACATCATCAAGATTTGTGTCATTTTAACCCCTTCCTCACCCCACAGACCCGAGAATACGGGAGATAATCTCTCCATCCAGCCCACATCACTAGGGTGCAAGCAGGAAGCGGGAGACCTGCCAACTCTTCCGGGGGAGCGGGGGGGGGGGGGGCTACCCCCAAAAATGGGAGCTTCCCGCAGCTTACAGGAGAGTAGGCAAGTATTATGAAAGTGGTGCAGTGGAAGACTTTCATAGCCCTCCCCCACCCGCGGCATCCCCGAACCCACCACTCCCCCAACCACAGCACCTACTAGGTTATTCATCAGGCCCTGCGTGCCATTGCAAGAGGCTACGACCTTAACCATTGCATGCCCTTTGTCCGTGCAATATTTAACCACTCACACAATACAAATATTGCACTCCACAAGGGCGTGCAAGGGATAAGGGGGCGTAGCCCCTTACGACGGTGTGAAGAGCACCCGTAGGGCGCGATGAATCACCTAGTAGACTGTTAATTAGTGTAAATTATGTAAATAGTAACAAAAAAACTAGTGATGTGCACCGGACATTTTTCGGGTTTTGTGTTTTGGTTTTGGATTCGGTTCCGCTGCCGTGTTTTGGATTCGGACGCGTTTTGGCAAAATCTCCCTGAAAATTTTTTGTCGGATTCGGGTGTGTTTTGGATTCGGGTGTTTTTTACAAAAAACCCTCAAAAACAGCTTAAATCATAGAATTTGGGGGTCATTTTGATCCCATAGTATTATTAACTTCAATAACCATAATGTCCACTCATTTTCAGTCTATTCTGAACACCTCACACCTCACAATATTATTTTTAATCCTAAAATTTGCACCGAGGTCGCTGTGTGACTAAGCTAAGCGACCCAAGTGGCCGACACAAACACCTGGCCCATCTAGGAGTGGCACTGCAGTGTCAGACAGGATGGCAGATTTAAAAAATAGTCCCCAAACAGCACATGATGCAAAGAAAAAAGAGGTGCAATGAGGTAGCTGAGTGACTAAGCTAAGCGACCCAAGTGGCCGACACAAACACCTGGCCCATCTAGGAGTGGCACTGCAGTTTTCTAGCGAGAGGATGAGTGCTTCCATTGTCATGTGAATCTGAACCACTAGCCATGAACATAGGCCAGGGCCTCAGCCGTTCCTTGTCACTCTGTGTCGTAAATGGCATATTGCCAAGTTTACGCTTCTCCTCAGACGCTTTTAATTTAGATTTTTGGGTCATTTTACTGAACTTTAGTGTTTTGGATTTTACATGCTCTCTACTATGACATTGGGCATCGGCCTTGGCAGACGACGTTGATGGCATTTCATCGTCTTGGCCATGACTAATGGCAGCAGCTTCAGCACAAGGTGGAAGTGGATCTTGATCTTTCCCTATTTTACCCTCCACATTTTTGTTCTCCATTTTTTAATGTGTGGAATTATATGCCAGTATCAATAGCAATAGCCTACTACTATATATACTGTGCAAAACTGAAATGCACCACAGGTATGGATGGATAGTATACTTGACGACACAGAGGTAGGTAGAGCAGTGGCCTACTGTACCGTACTGCTATATATTATATACTGGTGGTCACCAAACTGTACAAAACTGAAATGCACCACAGGTATGGATGGATAGTAGAGATGAGCGCCTGAAATTTTTCGGGTTTTGTGTTTTGGGTTCGGTTCCGCGGCCGTGTTTTGGGTTCGAACGCGTTTTGGCAAAACCTCACCGAATTTTTTTTGTCGGATTCGGGTGTGTTTTGGATTCGGGTGTTTTTTTCCAAAAACACTGAAAAACAGCTTAAATCATAGAACTTGGGGGTCATTTTGATCCCAAAGTATTATTAACCTCAAAAACCATAATTTACACTCATTTTCAGTCTATTCTGAATACCTCACACCTCACAATATTATTTTTAGTCCTAAAATTTGCACCGAGGTCGCTGTGTGAGTAAGATAAGCGACCCTAGTGGCCG